>NW_026543263.1:0-38671 GCF_028750875.1 Macrosteles quadrilineatus | reverse complement strand
ATTATTAATAAAATTATAGGAAGGATAATATACAAATAAATATATATAAATGTTTTTGATCATAATATAAATACATATTTTATAATATTTTTATAATTATATATATATATGAATAAACACTTTTTAATAATGATTTTAATAATAATAATACATATATATTAATATTATAGTAAGGATAATATGCAATTAAATATTGACAGGTTTTTTTATCATATTATAAATACATATTTTAAAATTTTTATATAAAAATAATTATATATGAATGAACACTTTTTAATGATGTTTTTGTAATTAATAATACATATATAATAATATTATAGGAAGGATAATATGCAAATAAATATTCACAGGTTTTTTTTATCATAATATAAATACATATTTTAAAGTTTTTTATAATAATAATTATATATGAATGAACACTTTTTAGTAATGTTTTTGTAATTAATAATACAAATATAATAATATTATAGAAACGATAATATGAAAATAAATATTGACAGGTTTTTTTGATCATAATATAAATACATAGTTTAAAGTTTTTTTATAATTATAATTATATATAAATGAACACTTTTTAATAATGTTTTTGTTATTAATAATACATATATAATAATATTATAGGAAGGATAATATACAAATAAATATATATAAATGTTTTTGATCATAATATAAATACATATTTTATAATATTTTTAAAATAATAATTATATATGAATGAACACTTTTGAATAATGTTTTTGTTATTAATAATACATATATAATAATATTATAGGAAGGATAATATACAAATAAATATATATAAATGTTTTTGATCATAATATAAATACATATTTTATAATATTTTATAATTATAATTATATATGAATGAACACTTTTTAATAATGTTTTTAATAATAATAATACATATATATTAATATTATAGTAAGGATAATATGCAATTAAATATTGACAGGTTTTTTTTATCATAATATAAATACATATTTTAAAATTTTTATATAAAAATAATTATATATGAATGAACACTTTTTAATGATGTTTTGTAATTAATAATACATATATAATAATATTATAGGAAGGATAATATGCAAATAAATATTCACAGGTTTTTTTATCATAATATAAATACATATTTTAAAGTTTTTTATAATAATAATTATATATGAATGAACACTTTTTAGTAATGTTTTTGTAATTAATAATACAAATATAATAATATTATAGAAACGATAATATGAAAATAAATATTGACAGGTTTTTTTTATCATAATATAAATACATATTTTAAAGTTTTTTATAATAATAATTATATATGAATGAACACTTTTTAGTAATGTTTTTGTAATTAATAATACAAATATAATAATATTATAGAAACGATAATATGAAAATAAATATTGACAGGTTTTTTGATCATAATATAAATACATAGTTTAAAGTTTTTTTATAATTATAATTATATATGAATGTTATGAATAATACATATATAATAATATTATAGGAAGGATAATATACAAATAAATATATATAAATGTTTTTGATCATAATATAAATACATATTTTATAATATTTTTATAATTATAATTATATATGAATGAACACTTTTTAATAATGTTTTTAATAATAATACATATATATTAAAATTATAGTAAGGATAATATGCAATTAAATATTGACAGGTTTTTTTTATCATAATATAAATACATATTTTAAAATTTTTATACAAAAATAATTTTATATGAATGAACACTTTTTAATGATGTTTTTGTAATTAATAATACATATATAATAATATTATAGGAAGGATAATATGCAAATAAATATTCACAGGTTTTTTTGATCATTATATAAATACATAGTTTAAAGTTTTTTTATAATTATAATTATATATGAATGAACACTTTTTAATAATGTTTTTGTTATGAATAATACATATATAATAATATTATAGTAAGGATAATATGCAATTAAATATTGACAGGTTTTTTTTATCATAATATAAATACATATTTTATAATTTTTATATAAAAATAATTATATATGAATGAACACTTTTTAATGATGTTTTGGTTATTAATAATACATATATAATAATATTATAGGAAGGATAATATACAAATAAATATATATAAATGTTTTTGATCATAATATAAATACATATTTTATAATATTTTTATAATAATAATTATATATGAATGAACACTTTTGAATAATGTTTTTGTTATTAATAATACATATATAATAATATTATAGGAAGGATAATATACAAATAAATATATATAAATGTTTTTGATCATAATATAAATACATATTTTATAAAATTTTTATAATAATAATTATATATGAATGAACACTTTTTAATAATGTTTTTGTTATTAATAATACATATATAATAATATTATAGGAAGGATAATATGCAAATAAATATTCACAGGTTTTTTTGATCATAATGTAAATACATAGTTTAAAGTTTTTTTATAATTATAATTATATATGAATGAACACTTTTTAATAATGTTTTTGTTATGAATAATACATATATAATAATATTATAGGAAGGATAATTTACACATAAATATATATAAATATTTTTGATCATAATATAAATACATATTTTATAATATTTTTATAATTATAATTATATATGAATGAACACTTTTTAATAATGTTTTTAATAATAATAATACATATATATTAAAATTATAGTAAGGATAATATGCAATTAAATATTGACAGGTTTTTTTTATCATAATATAAATACATATTTTAAAATTTTTATATAAAAATAATTTTATATGAATGAACACTTTTTAATGATGTTTTTGTAATTAATAATACATATATAATAATATTATAGGAAGGATTATATGCAAATAAATATTCACAGGTTTTTTTTATCATAATATAAATACATATTTTAAAGTTTTTTATAATAATAATTATATATGAATGAACACTTTTTAGTAATGTTTTTGTAATTAATAATACAAATATAATAATATTATAGAAACGATAATATGAAAATAAATATTGACAGGTTTTTTTGATCATAATATAAATACATAGTTTAAAGTTTTTTTATAATTATATATGAATGAACACTTTTTAATAATGTTTTTGTTATGAATAATACATATATAATAATATTATAGTAAGGATAATATGCAATTAAATATTGACAGGTTTTTTTTATCATAATATAAATACATATTTTATAATTTTTATATAAAAATAATTATATATGAATGAACACTTTTTAATGATGTTTTTGTTATTAATAATACATATATAATAATATTATAGGAAGGATAATATACAAATAAATATATATAAATGTTTTTGATCATAATATAAATACATATTTTATAATATTTTTATAATAATAATTATATATGAATGAACACTTTTGAATAATGTTTTTGTTATTAATAATACATATATAATAATATTATAGGAAGGATAATATACAAATAAATATATATAAATGTTTTTGATCATAATATAAATACATATTTTATAATATTTTTATAATAATAATTATATATGAATGAACACTTTTTAATAATGTTTTTGTTATTAATAATACATATATAATAATATTATAGGAAGGATAATATGCAAATAATTATTCACAGGTTTTTTTGATCATAATATAAATACATATTTTAAAGTTTTTTATAATAATAATAATATATGAATGAACACTTTTTAGTAATGTTTTTGTAATTAATAATACAAATATAATAATATTATAGAAACGATAATATGCAAAAAAATATTGACAGGTTTTTTTTTATCATAATACAAATACATAGTTTAAAGTTTTTTTTATAATAATAATTATATATGAATGAACACTTTTTAGTAATGTTTTTGTAATTAATAATACAAATATAATAATATTATAGAAACGATAATATGCAAATAAATATTGACAGGTTTTTTTTGATCATAATATAAATACATAGTTTAAAGTTTTTTATAATTATAATTATATATGAATGAACACTTTTTAATAATGTTTTTGTTATGAATAATACATATATAATAATATTATAGGAAGGATAATATACAAATAAATATATATAAATGTTTTTGATCATAATATAAATACATATTTTATAATATTTTTATAATAATAATTATATATGAATGAACACTTTTTAATAATGTTTTTGTTATTAATAATACATATATAATAATATTACAGGAAGGATAATATACAAATAAATATATATAAATGTTTTTGATCATAATATAAATACATATTTTATAATATTTTATAATTATATATATATATGAATAAACACTTTTTAATAATGATTTTAATAATAATAATACATATATACTAATATTATAGTAAGGATAATATGCAATTAAATATTGACAGGTTTTTTTTATCATATTATAAATACATATTTTAAAATTTTTATATAAAAATAATTATATATGAATGAACACTTTTTAATGATGTTTTTGTAATTAATAATACATATATAATAATATTATAGGAAGGATAATATGCAAATAAATATTCACAGGTTTTTTTTATCATAATATAAATACATATTTTAAAGTTTTTTATAATAATAATTATATATGAATGAACACTTTTTAGTAATGTTTTTGTAATTAATAATACAAATATAATAATATTATAGAAACGATAATATGAAAATAAATATTGACAGGTTTTTTTGATCATAATATAAATACATAGTTTAAAGTTTTTTTATAATTATAATTATATATGAATGAACACTTTTTAATAATGTTTTTGTTATGAATAATACATATATAATAATATTATAGGAAGGATAATATACAAAAAAATATATATAAATGTTTTTGATCATAATATAAATACATATTTTATAATATTTTTATAATTATAATTATATATGAATGAACACTTTTTAATAATGTTTTTAATAATAATAATACATATATATTAAAATTATAGTAAGGATAATATGCAATTAAATATTGACAGGTTTTTTTTATCATAATGTAAATACATATTTTAAAATTTTTATACAAAAATAATTTTATATGAATGAACACTTTTTAATGATGTTTTTGTAATTAATAATACATATATAATAATATTATAGGAAGGATAATATGCAAATAAATATTCACAGGTTTTTTTGATCATTATATAAATACATAGTTTAAAGTTTTTTTATAATTATAATTATATATGAATGAACACTTTTTAATAATGTTTTTGTTATGAATAATACATATATAATAATATTATAGTAAGGATAATATGCAATTAAATATTGACAGGTTTTTTTTATCATAATATAAATACATATTTTATAATTTTTATATAAAAATAATTATATATGAATGAACACTTTTTAATGATGTTTTGGTTATTAATAATACATATATAATAATATTATAGGAAGAATAATATACAAATAAATATATATAAATGTTTTTGATCATAATATAAATACATATTTTATAATATTTTTATAATAATAATTATATATGAATGAACACTTTTGAATAATGTTTTTGTATTAATAATACATATATAATAATATTATAGGAAGGATAATATACAAATAAATATATATAAATGTTTTTGATCATAATATAAATACATATTTTATAAAATTTTTATAATAATAATTATATATGAATGAACACTTTTTAATAATGTTTTTGTTATTAATAATACATATATAATAATATTATAGGAAGGATAATATGCAAATAAATATTCACAGGTTTTTTTGATCATAATGTAAATACATAGTTTAAAGTTTTTTTATAATTATAATTATATATGAATGAACACTTTTTAATAATGTTTTTGTTATGAATAATACATATATAATAATATTATAGGAAGGATAATTTACACATAAATATATATAAATATTTTTGATCATAATATAAATACATATTTTATAATATTTTTATAATTATAATTATATATGAATGAACACTTTTTAATAATGTTTTTAATAATAATAATACATATATATTAAAATTATAGTAAGGATAATATGCAATTAAATATTGACAGGTTTTTTTTATCATAATATAAATACATATTTTAAAATTTTTATATAAAAATAATTTTATATGAATGAACACTTTTTAATGATGTTTTTGTAATTAATAATACATATATAATAATATTATAGGAAGGATTATATGCAAATAAATATTCACAGGTTTTTTTTATCATAATATAAATACATATTTTAAAGTTTTTTATAATAATAATTATATATGAATGAACACTTTTTAGTAATGTTTTTGTAATTAATAATACAAATATAATAATATTATAGAAACGATAATATGAAAATAAATATTGACAGGTTTTTTTGATCATAATATAAATACATAGTTTAAAGTTTTTTTATAATTATATATGAATGAACACTTTTTAATAATGTTTTTGTTATGAATAATACATATATAATAATATTATAGTAAGGATAATATGCAATTAAATATTGACAGGTTTTTTTTATCATAATATAAATACATATTTATAATTTTTATATAAAAATAATTATATATGAATGAACACTTTTTAATGATGTTTTTGTTATTAATAATACATATATAATAATATTATAGGAAGGATAATATACAAATAAATATATATAAATGTTTTTGATCATAATATAAATACATATTTTATAATATTTTTATAATAATAATTATATATGAATGAACACTTTTGAATAATGTTTTTGTTATTAATAATACATATATAATAATATTATAGGAAGGATAATATACAAATAAATATATATAAATGTTTTTGATCATAATATAAATACATATTTTATAATATTTTTATAATAATAATTATATATGAATGAACACTTTTTAATAATGTTTTTGTTATTAATAATACATATATAATAATATTATAGGAAGGATAATATGCAAATAATTATTCACAGGTTTTTTTGATCATAATATAAATACATATTTTAAAGTTTTTTATAATAATAATAATATATGAATGAACACTTTTTAGTAATGTTTTTTGTAATTAATAATACAAATATAATAATATTATAGAAACGATAATATGCAAAAAAATATTGACAGGTTTTTTTTATCATAATACAAATACAGTTTAAAGTTTTTTTATAATAATAATTATATATGAATGAACACTTTTTAGTAATGTTTTTGTAATTAATAATACAAATATAATAATATTATAGAAACGATAATATGCAAATAAATATTGACAGGTTTTTTTGATCATAATATAAATACATAGTTTAAAGTTTTTTTATAATTATAATTATATATGAATGAACACTTTTTAATAATGTTTTTGTTATGAATAATACATATATAATAATATTATAGGAAGGATAATATACAAATAAATATATATAAATGTTTTTGATCATAATATAAATACATATTTTATAATATTTTTATAATAATAATTATATATGAATGAACACTTTTTAATAATGTTTTTGTTATTAATAATACATATAATAATATTACAGGAAGGATAATATACAAATAAATATATATAAATGTTTTTGATCATAATATAAATACATATTTTATAATATTTTTATAATTATATATATATATGAATAAACACTTTTTAATAATGATTTTAATAATAATAATACATATATACTAATATTATAGTAAGGATAATATGCAATTAAATATTGACAGGTTTTTTTATCATATTATAAATACATATTTTAAAATTTTTATATAAAAATAATTATATATGAATGAACACTTTTTAATGATGTTTTTGTAATTAATAATACATATATAATAATATTATAGGAAGGATAATATGCAAATAAATATTCACAGGTTTTTTTTATCATAATATAAATACATATTTTAAAGTTTTTTATAATAATAATTATATATGAATGAACACTTTTTAGTAATGTTTTTGTAATTAATAATACAAATATAATAATATTATAGAAACGATAATATGAAAATAAATATTGACAGGTTTTTTTGATCATAATATAAATACATAGTTTAAAGTTTTTTTATAATTATAATTATATATGAATGAACACTTTTTAATAATGTTTTTGTTATGAATAATACATATATAATAATATTATAGGAAGGATAATATACAAAAAAATATATATAAATGTTTTTGATCATAATATAAATACATATTTTATAATATTTTTATAATTATAATTATATATGAATGAACACTTTCATGCAAATAAATATTCACAGGTTTTTTTAATCATAATATAAATACATAGTTTAAAGTTTTTTTATAATTATAATTATATATGAATGAACACTTTTTAATAATGTTTTTGTTATGAATAATACATATAATAATATTATAGTAAGGATAATATGCAATTAAATATTGACAGGTTTTTTTATCATAATATAAATACATATTTTATAATTTTTATATAAAAATAATTATATATGAATGAACACTTTTTAATGATGTTTTTGTTATTAATAATACATATATAATAATATTATAGGAAGGATAATATACAAATAAATATATATAAATGTTTTTGATCATAATATAAATACATATTTTATAATATTTTTATAATAATAATTATATATGAATGAACACTTTTTAATAATGTTTTTGTTATTAATAATACATATATAATAATATTACAGGAAGGATAATATACAAATAAATATATATAAATGTTTTTGATCATAATATAAATACATATTTTATAATATTTTTATAATTATATATATATATGAATAAACACTTTTTAATAATGATTTTAATAATAATAATACATATATACTAATATTATAGTAAGGATAATATGCAATTAAATATTGACAGGTTTTTTTTATCATATTATAAATACATATTTTAAAATTTTTATATAAAAATAATTATATATGAATGAACACTTTTTAATGATGT
Organism: Macrosteles quadrilineatus; assembly: GCF_028750875.1. Lineage (NCBI taxonomy): Eukaryota > Metazoa > Arthropoda > Insecta > Hemiptera > Cicadellidae > Macrosteles > Macrosteles quadrilineatus. Next base: position 29,745 of record NW_026543263.1, on the reverse strand, counting down.
TTTTGTAATTAATAATACATATATAATAATATTATAGGAAGGATAATATGCAAATAAATATTCACAGGTTTTTTTTATCATAATATAAATACATATTTTAAAGTTTTTTATAATAATAATTATATATGAATGAACACTTTTTAGTAATGTTTTTGTAATTAATAATACAAATATAATAATATTATAGAAACGATAATATGAAAATAAATATTGACAGGTTTTTTTGATCATAATATAAATACATAGTTTAAAGTTTTTTATAATTATAATTATATATGAATGAACACTTTTTAATAATGTTTTTGTTATGAATAATACATATATAATAATATTATAGGAAGGATAATATACAAAAAAATATATATAAATGTTTTTGATCATAATATAAATACATATTTTATAATATTTTTATAATTATAATTATATATGAATGAACACTTTTTAATAATGTTTTTAATAATAATAATACATATATATTAAAATTATAGTAAGGATAATATGCAATTAAATATTGACAGGTTTTTTTTATCATAATGTAAATACATATTTTAAAATTTTTATATAAAAATAATTTTATATGAATGAACACTTTTTAATGATGTTTTTGTAATTAATAATACATATATAATAATATTATAGGAAGGATAATATGCAAATAAATATTCACAGGTTTTTTTAATCATAATATAAATACATAGTTTAAAGTTTTTTTATAATTATAATTATATATGAATGAACACTTTTTAATAATGTTTTTGTTATGAATAATACATATATAATAATATTATAGTAAGGATAATATGCAATTAAATATTGACAGGTTTTTTTATCATAATATAAATACATATTTTATTATTATAAAAAACTTTAAATATGTATTTATATTATGATAAAAAAAAACCTGTGAATATTTATTTGCATATTATCCTTCCTATAATATTATTATATATGTATTATTAATAACAAAAACATTATTAAAAAGTGTTCATTCATATATAATTATTATTATAAAAATATTATAAAATATGTTTTTATATTATGATCAAAAACATTTATATATATTTATTTGTATATTATCCTTCCTATAATATTATTATATATGTATTATTCATAACAAAAACATTATTAAAAAGTGTTCATTTATATATTATTATAATTATAAAAATATTATAAAATATGTATTTATATTATGATCAAAAACATTTATATATATTTATTTGTATATTATCCTTCCTATAATATTATTATATATGTATTATTCATAACAAAAACATTATTAAAAAGTGTTCATTCATATATAATTATAATTATAAAAAAACTTTAAACTATGTATTTATATTATGATCAAAAAAACCTGTCAATATTTATTTGCATATTATCGTTTCTATAATATTATTATATTTGTATTATTAATTACAAAAACATTACTAAAAAGTGTTCATTCATATATTATTATTATAATAAAAAACTTTAAAATATGTATTTATATTATGATAAAAAAACCTGTGAATATTTATTTGCATATTATCCTTCCTATAATATTATTATATATGTATTATTAATAACAAAAATATTATTAAAAAGTGTTCATTCATATATAATTATTATTATAAAAATATTATAAAATATGTATTTATATTATGATCAAAAACATTTATATATATTTATTTGTATATTATCCTTCCTATAATATTATTATATATGTATTATTAATAACAAAAACATTATTCAAATGTGTTCATTCATATATAATTATTATTATAAAAATATTATAAAATATGTATTTATATTATGATCAAAAACATTTATATATATTTATTTGTATATTATCCTTCCTATAATATTATTATATATGTATTATTAATAACAAAAACATCATTAAAAAGTGTTCATTCATATATAATTATTTTTATATAAAAATTTTAAAATATGTATTTATATTATGATAAAAAAAACCTGTCAATATTTAATTGCATATTATCCTTACTATAATATTAATATATATGTATTATTATTATTAAAAACATTATTAAAAAGTGTTCATTCATATATAATTATAATTATAAAAATATTATAAAATATGTATTTATATTATGATCAAAAACATTTTTATATATTTATTTGTATATTATCCTTTCTATAATATTATTATATATGTATTATTCATAACAAAAACATTATTAAAAAGTGTTCATTCATATATAATTATAATTATAAAAAAACTTTAAACTATGTATTTATATTATGATCAAAAAAACTTGTCAATATTTATTTGCAAATTATTGTTTCTATAATATTATTATATTTGTATTATTAATTACAAAAACATTACTAAAAAGTGTTCATTCATATATAATTATTATTATAAAAAACTTTAAAATATGTATTTATATTATGATAAAAAAAACCTGTCAATATTTAATTGCATATTATCCTTCCTATAATATTAATATATATGTATTATTATTATTAAAAACATTATTAAAAAGTGTTCATTCATATATAATTATAATTATAAAAATATTATAAAATATGTATTTATATTATGATCAAAAACATTTATATATATTTATTTGTATATTATCCTTCCTATAATATTATTATATATGTATTATTAATAACAAAAACATTATTCAAAAGTGTTCATTCATATATAATTATAATTATAAAAATATTATAAAATATGTATTTATATTATGATCAAAAACATTTATATATATTTATTTGTATATTATCCTTCCTATAATATTATTATATATGTATTATTAATAACAAAAACATCATTAAAAAGTGTTCATTCATATATAATTATTTTTATATAAAAATTTTAAAATATGTATTTATATTATGATAAAAAAAACCTGTCAATATTTAATTGCATATTATCCTTACTATAATATTAATATATATGTATAATTATTATTAAAAACATTATTAAAAAGTGTTCATTCATGTATAATAATAATTATAAAAATATTATAAAATATGTATTTATATTATGATCAAAAACATTTATATATATTTATTTGTATATTATCCTTCCTATAATATTATTATATATGTATTATTAATAACAAAAACATTATTCAAAAGTGTTCATTCATATATAATTATTATTATAAAAATATTATAAAATATGTATTTATATTATGATCAAAAACATTTATATATATTTATTTGTATATTATCCTTCCTATAATATTATTATATATGTATTATTAATAACAAAAACATCATTAAAAAGTGTTCATTCATATATAATTATTTTTATATAAAAATTTTAAAATATGTATTTATATTATGATAAAAAAACCTGTCAATATTTAATTGCATATTATCCTTACTATAATATTAATATATATGTATTATTATTATTAAAAACATTATTAAAAAGTGTTCATTCATATATAATTATAATTATAATTATAATTATAATTATATTACAAAATATGTATTTATATTATGATCAAAAACATTTATATATATTTATTTGTATATTATCCTTCCTATAATATTATTATATATGTATTATTCATAACAAAAACATTATTAAAAAGTGTTCATTCATATATAATTATAATTATAAAATAACTTTAAACTATGTATTTATATTATGATCAAAAAAACCTGTCAATATTTATTTGCATATTATCGTTTCTATAATATTATTATATTTGTATTATTAATTACAAAAACATTACTAAAAAGTGTTCATTCATATATAATTATTATTATAAAAAAACTTTAAACTATGTATTTATATTATGATAAAAAAACCTGTGAATATTTATTTGCATATTATCCTTCCTATAATATTAATATATATGTATTATTATTATTAAAAACATTATTAAAAAGTGTTCATTCATATATAATTATAATTATAAAAAATATTATAAAATATGTATTTATATTATGATCAAAAACATTTATATATATTTATTTGTATATTATCCTTTCTATAATATTATTATATATGTATTATTAATAACAAAAACATTATTAAAAAGTGTTCATTCATATGTAATTATTATCATAAAAATATTATAAAATATGTATTTATATTATGATCAAAAACATTTATATATATTTATTTGTATATTATCCTTCCTATAATATTATTATATATGTATTATTAATAACAAAAACATTATTAAAAAGTGTTCATTCATATATAATTATAATTATAAAAATATTATAAAATATGTATTTATATTATGATCAAAAACATTTATATATATTTATTTGTATATTATCCTTCCTATAATATTATTATATATGTATTATTAATAACAAAAACATTATTAAAAAGTGTTCATTCATATATAATTATTATTATAAAAATATTATAAAATATGTTTTTATATTATGATCAAAAACATTTATATATATTTATTTGTATATTATCCTTTCTATAATATTATTATATATGTATTATTAATTACAAAAACATCATTAAAAAGTGTTCATTCATATATAATTATTATTATAAAAATATTATAAAATATGTATTTATATTATGATCAAAAACATTTATACATATATTTATTTGTATATTATCCTTCCTATAATATTATTATATATGTATTATTAATAACAAAAACATTATTCAAAAGTGTTCATTCATATAAAATTATTATTATAAAAATATTATAAAATATGTATTTATATTATGATCAAAAACATTTATATATATTTATTTGTATATTATCCTTCCTATAATATTATTATATATGTATTATTAATAACAAAAACATCATTAAAAAGTGTTCATTCATATATAATTATTTTTATATAAAAATTTTTAAATATGTATTTATATTATGATAAAAAAAACCTGTCAATATTTAATTGCATATTATCCTTACTATAATATTAATATATATGTATTATTATTATTAAAAACATTATTAAAAAGTGTTCATTCATATATAATTATAATTATAAAAATATTATAAAATATGTATTTATATTATGATCAAAAACATTTATATATATTTATTTGTATATTATCCTTCCTATAATATCATTATATATGTATTACTAATAACAAAAACATCATTAAAAAGTGTTCATTCATATATAATTATTATTATAAAAATATTATAAAATATGTATTTATATTATGATCAAAAACATTTATATATTTATTTGTATATTATCCTTCCTATAATATTATTATATATGTATTATTCATAACAAAAACATTATTAAAAAGTGTTCATTCATATATAATTATTATTATAAAAATATTATAAAATATGTATTTATATTATGATCAAAAACATTTATATATATTTATTTGTATATTATCCTTCCTATAATATTATTATATATGTATTATTCATAACAAAAACATTATTAAAAAGTGTTCATTAATATATAATTATAATTATAAAAAACTTTAAACTATGTATTTATATTATGATCAAAAAAACCTGTCAATATTTATTTGCATATTATCGTTTCTATAATATTATTATATTTGTATTATTAATTACAAAAACATTACTAAAAAGTGTTCATTTATATATAATTATTATTATAAAAAAACTTTAAACTATGTATTTATATTATGATCAAAAAAACCTGTCAATATTTATTTCCATATTATCATTTCTATAATATTATTATATTTGGATTATTAATTACAAAAACATTACTAAAAAGTGTTCATTCATATATTATTATTATTATAAAAAACTTTAAAATATGTATTTATATTATGATAAAAAAACCTGTGAATATTTATTTGCATTTTATTCTTCCTATAATATTATTATATATGTATTATTAATAACAAAAACATTATTAAAAAGTGTTCATTCATATATAATTATTATTATAAAAATATTATAAAATATGTATTTATATTATGATCAAAAACATTTATATATATTTATTTGTATATTATCCTTCCTATAATATTATTATATATATATATTATTAATAACAAAAACATTATTCAAAAGTGTTCATTCATATATAATTATTATTATAAAAATATTATAAAATATGTATTTATATTATGATCAAAAACATTTATATATATTTATTTGTATATTATCCTTCCTATAATATTATTATATATGTATTATTAATAACAAAAACATCATTAAAAAGTGTTCATTCATATATAATTATTTTTATATAAAAATTATAAAATATGTATTTATATTATTATAAAAAAAACCTGTCAATATTTAATTGCTTATTATCCTTACTATAATATTAATATATATGTATTATTATTATTAAAAACATTATTAAAAAGTGTTCATTCATATATAATTATAATTATAAAAATATTATAAAATATGTATTTATATTATGATCAAAAACATTTTTATATATTTATTTGTATATTATCCTTCCTATAATATTATTATATATGTATTATTCATAACAAAAACATTATTAAAAAGTGTTCATTCATATATAAATATAATTATAAAAAAACTTTAAACTATGTATTTATATTATGATCAAAAAAACCTGTCAATATTTATTTTCATATTATCGTTTCTATAATATTATTATATTTGTATTATTAATTACAAAAACATTACTAAAAAGTGTTCATTCATATATAATTATTATTAAAAAAAAATTTAAAATATGTATTTATACTATGATAAAAAAAACCTGTGAATATTTATTTGTATATTATCCTTCCTATAATATTATTATATATGTATTATTAATAACAAAAACATCATTAAAAAGTGTTCATTCATATATAATTATTTTTATATAAAAATTTTAAAATATGTATTTATATTATGATAAAAAAAACCTGTCAATATTTAATTGCATATTATCCTTACTATAATATTAATATATATGTATTATTATTATTAAAAACATTATTAAAAAGTGTTCATTCATATATAATTATAATTATAAAAATATTATAAAATATGTATTTATATTATGATCAAAAACATTTATATATATTTATTTGTATATTATCCTTCCTATAATATTATTATATATGTATTATTCATAACAAAAACATTATTAAAAAGTGTTCATTCATATATAATTATAATTATAAAAAAACTTTAAACTATGTATTTATATTATGATCAAAAAAAACCTGTTAATATTTATTTGCATATTATCGTTTCTATAATATTATTATATTTGTATTATTAATTACAAAAACATTACTAAAAAGTGTTCATTCATATATAATTATTATTATAAAAAAACTTTAAACTATGTATTTATATTATGATCAAAAACATTTATATATATTTATTTGTATATTATCCTTCCTATAATATTATTATATATATATTATTAATAACAAAAACATTATTCAAAAGTGTTCATTCATATATAATTATTATTATAAAAATATTATAAAATATGTATTTATATTATGATCAAAAACATTTATATATATTTATTTGTATATTATCCTTCCTATAATATTATTATATATGTATTATTAATAACAAAAACATCATTAAAAAGTGTTCATTCATATATAATTATTTTTATATAAAAATTATAAAATATGTATTTATATTATTATAAAAAAAACCTGTCAATATTTAATTGCTTATTATTCTTACTATAATATTAATATATATGTATTATTATTATTAAAAACATTATTAAAAAGTGTTCATTCATATATAATTATAATTATAAAAATATTATAAAATATGTATTTATATTATGATCAAAAACATTTTTATATATTTATTTGTATATTATCCTTCCTATAATATTATTATATATGTATTATTCATAACAAAAACATTATTAAAAAGTGTTCATTCATATATAAATATAATTATAAAAAAACTTTAAACTATGTATTTATATTATGATCAAAAAAACCTGTCAATATTTATTTTCATATTATCGTTTCTATAATATTATTATATTTGTATTATTAATTACAAAAACATTACTAAAAAGTGTTCATTCATATATAATTATTATTAAAAAAAAATTTAAAATATGTATTTATACTATGATAAAAAAAAAACCTGTGAATATTTATTTGTATATTATCCTTCCTATAATATTATTATATATGTATTATTAATAACAAAAACATCATTAAAAAGTGTTCATTCATATATAATTATTTTTATATAAAAATTTTAAAATATGTATTTATATTATGATAAAAAAACCTGTCAATATTTAATTGCATATTATCCTTACTATAATATTAATATATATGTATTATTATTATTAAAAACATTATTAAAAAGTGTTCATTCATATATAATTATAATTATAAAAATATTATAAAATATGTATTTATATTATGATCAAAAACATTTATATATATTTATTTGTATATTATCCTTCCTATAATATTATTATATATGTATTATTCATAACAAAAACATTATTAAAAAGTGTTCATTCATATATAATTATAATTATAAAAAAACTTTAAACTATGTATTTATATTATGATCAAAAAAACCTGTCAATATTTATTTGCATATTATCGTTTCTATAATATTATTATATTTGTATTATTAATTACAAAAACATTACTAAAAAGTGTTCATTCATATATAATTATTATTATAAAAAAACTTTAAACTATGTATTTATATTATGATCAAAAAAACCTGTCAATATTTATTTGCATATTATCGTTTCTATAATATTATTATATTTGTATTATTTATTACAAAAACATTACTAAAAAGTGTTCATTCATATATTATTATTATTATAAAAAACTTTAAAATATGTATTTATATTATGATAAAAAACCTGTGAATATTTATTTGCATATTATCCTTCCTATAATATTATTATATATGTATTATTAATAACAAAAACATTATTAAAAAGTGTTCATTCATATATAATTATTATTATAAAAATATTATAAAATATGTATTTATATTATGATCAAAAACATTTATATATATTTATTTGTATATTATCCTTCCTAAAATATTATTATATATGTATTATTAATAACAAAAACATTATTCAAAAGTGTTCATTCATATATAATTATTATTATAAAAATATTATAAAATATGTATTTATATTAATATCAAAAACATTTATATATATTTATTTGTATATTATCCTTCCTATAATATTATTATATATGTATTATTCATAACAAAAACATCATTAAAAAGTGTTCATTCATATATAATTATTTTTATATAAAAATTATAAAATATGTATTTATATTATGATAAAAAAAACCTGTCAATATTTAATTGCATATTATCCTTACTATAATATTAATATATATGTATTAGTATTATTAAAAACATTATTAAAAAGTGTTCATTCATATATAATTATAATTATAAAAATATTATAAAATATGTATTTATATTATGATCAAAAACATTTTTATATATTTATTTGTATATTATCCTTCCTATAATATTATTATATATGTATTATTCATAACAAAAACATTATTAAAAAGTGTTCATTCATATATAATTATAATTATAAAAAAACTTTAAACTATGTATTTATATTATGATCAAAAAAACCTGTCAATATTTATTTGCATATTATTGTTTCTTTAATATTATTATATTTGTATTATTAATTACAAAAACATTACTAAAAAGTGTTCATTCATATATAATTATTATTATAAAAAGATTTAAAATATGTATTTATATTATGATAAAAATAACCTGTCAATATTTAATTGCATATTATCCTTCCTATAATATTAATATATATGTATTATTATTATTAAAAACATTATTAAAAAGTGTTCATTCATATATAATTATAATTATAAAAATATTATTAAATATGTATTTATATTATGATCAAAAACATTTATATATATTTATTTGTATATTATCCTTCCTATAATATTATTATATATGTATTATTAATAACAAAAACATTATTAAAAAGTGTTCATTCATATATAATTATTATTATAAAAATATTATAAAATATGTTTTTATATTATGATCAAAAACATTTATATATATTTATTTGTATATTATCCTTTCTATAATATTATTATATATGTATTATTCATAACAAAAACATTATTAAAAAGTGTTCATTCATATATAATTATAATTATAAAAAAAACTTTAAACTATGTATTTATATTATGATCAAAAAACCTGTCAATATTTATTTGCATATTATCGTTTCTATAATATTATTATATTTGTATTAGTAATTACAAAAACATTACTAAAAAGTGTTCATTCATATATAATTATTATTATAAAAAAACTTTAAACTATGTATTTATATTATGTTAAAAAAAACCTGTCAATATCTATTTGCATATTATCGTTTCTATAATATTATTATATTTGTATTATTAATTACAAAAACATTACTAAAAAGTGTTCATTCATATATAATTATTATTATAAAAAACTTTAAAATATGTATTTATATTATGATAAAAAAAAACTGTGAATATTTATTTGCATATTATCCTTCCTATAATATTATTATATATGTATTATTAATTACAAAAACATCATTAAAAAGTGTTCATTCATATATAATTATTATTATAAAAATATTATAAAATATGTATTTATATTATGATCAAAAACATTTATATATATTTATTTGTATATTATCCTTCCTATAATATCATTATATATATATTATTAATAACAAAAACATTATTAAAAAGTGTTCATTCATATATAATTATTATTATAAAAATATTATAAAATATGTATTTATATTATGATCAAAAACATTTATATATATTTATTTGTATATTATCCTTCCTATAATATTATTATATATGTATTATTCATAACAAAAACATTATTAAAAAGTGTTCATTCATATATAATTATTATTATAAAAATATTATAAAATATGTATTTATATTATGATCAAAAACATTTATATATATTTATTTGTATATTATCCTTCCTATAATATTATTATATATGTATTATTCATAACAAAAACATTATTAAAAAGTGTTCATTCATATATAATTATAATTATAAAAAAACTTTAAACTATGTATTTATATTATGATCAAAAAAACCTGTCAATATTTATTTGCATATTATCGTTTCTATAATATTATTATATTTGTATTATTAATTACAAAAACATTACTAAAAAGTGTTCATTCATATATAATTATTATTATAAAAAAACTTTAAACTATGTATTTATATTATGATCAAATAAACCTGTCAATATTTATTTCCATATTATCGTTTCTATAATATTATTATATTTGGATTATTAATTACAAAAACATTACTAAAAAGTGTTCATTCATATATTATTATTATTATAAAAAACTTTAAAATATGTATTTATATTATGATAAAAAAACCTGTGAATATTTATTTGCATATTTTTCTTCCTATAATATTATTATATATGTATTATTAATAACAAAAACATTATTAAAAAGTGTTCATTCATATATAATTATTATTATAAAAATATTATAAAATATGTATTTATATTATGATCAAAAACATTTATATATATTTATTTGTATATTATCCTTCCTATAATATTATTATATATATATTATTAATAACAAAAACATTATTCAAAAGTGTTCATTCATATATAATTATTATTATAAAAATATTATAAAATATGTATTTATATTATGATCAAAAACATTTATATATATTTATTTGTATATTATCCTTCCTATAATATTATTATATATGTATTATTAATAACAAAAACATCATTAAAAAGTGTTCATTCATATATAATTATTTTTATATAAAAATTATAAAATATGTATTTATATTATTATAAAAAAAACCTGTCAATATTTAATTGCTTATTATCCTTACTATAATATTAATATATATGTATTATTATTATTAAAAACATTATTAAAAAGTGTTCATTCATATATAATTATAATTATAAAAATATTATAAAATATGTATTTATATTATGATCAAAAACATTTTTATATATTTATTTGTATATTATCCTTCCTATAATATTATTATATATGTATTATTCATAACAAAAACATTATTAAAAAGTGTTCATTCATATATAAATATAATTATAAAAAAACTTTAAACTATGTATTTATATTATGATCAAAAAAACCTGTCAATATTTATTTTCATATTATCGTTTCTATAATATTATTATATTTGTATTATTAATTACAAAAACATTACTAAAAAGTGTTTATTCATATATAATTATTAAAAAAAAAAATTTAAAATATGTATTTATACTATGATAAAAAAAACCTGTGAATATTTATTTGCATATTATCCTTCCTATAATATTATTATATATGTATTATTAATTACAAAAACATCATTAAAAAGTGTTCATTCATATATAATTATTTTTATATAAAAATTTTAAAATATGTATTTATATTATGATAAAAAAAACCTGTCAATATTTAATTGCATATTATCCTTACTATAATATTAATATATATGTATTATTATTATTAAAAACATTATTAAAAAGTGTTCATTCATATATAATTATAATTATAAAAATATTATAAAATATGTTATTATATTATGATCAAAAACATTTATATATATTTATTTGTATATTATCCTTCCTATAATATTATTATATATGTATTATTCATAACAAAAACATTATTAAAAAGTGTTCATTCATATATTATTATTATTATAAAAATATTATAAAATATGTATTTATATTATGATCAAAAACATTTATATATATTTATTTGTATATTATCCTTCCTATAATTTTATTATATATGTATTATTCATAACAAAAACATTATTAAAAAGTGTTCATTCATATATAATTATAATTATAAAAAAACTTTAAGATATGTATTTATATTATGATCAAAAAAACCTGTCAATATTTAATTGCATATTATCCTTACTATAATATTAATATATATGTATTATTATTATTAAAAACATTATTAAAAAGTGTTCATTCATATATAATTATAATTATAAAAATATTATAAAATATGTATTTATATTATGATCAAAAACATTTATATATATTTATTTGTATATTATCCTTCCTATAATATTATTATATATGTATTATTCATAACAAAAACATTATTAAAAAGTGTTCATTCATATATAATTATAATTATAAAAAAACTTTAAACTATGTATTTATATTATGATAAAAAAAACCTATCAATATTTATTTGCATATTATCGTTTCTATAATATTATTATATTTGTATTATTAATTACAAAAACATTACTAAAAAGTGTTCATTCATATATAATTATTATTATAAAAAAACTTTAAACTATGTATTTATATTATGATCAAAAAAACCTGTCAATATTTATTTGCATATTATCGTTTCTATAATATTATTATATTTGTATTATTAATTACAAAAACATTACTAAAAAGTGTTCATTCATATATTATTATTATTATAAAAAACTTTAAAATATGTATTTATATTATGATAAAAAAACCTGTGAATATTTATTTGCATATTATCCTTCCTATAATATTATTATATATGTATTATTAATTACAAAAACATTACTGAAAAGTGTTCATTCATATATAATTATTATTAAAAAAAAATTTAAAATATGTATTTATACTATGATAAAAAAAAACCTGTGAATATTTATTTGCATATTATCCTTCCTATAATATTATTATATATGTATTATTAATTACAAAAACATCATTAAAAAGTGTTCATTCATGTATAATTATTTTTATATAAAAATTTTAAAATATGTATTTATATTATGATAAAAAAAACCTGTAAATATTTAATTGCATATTATCCTTACTATAATATTAATATAAATGTATTATTATTATTAAAAACATTATTAAAAATTGTTCATTCATATATAATTATAATTAAAAAAATATTATAAAATATGTTTTTATATTATGATCAAAAACATTTATATATATTTATTTGTATATTATCCTTCCTATAATATTATTATATATGTATTATTCATAACAAAAACATTATTAAAAAGTGTTCATTCATATATTATTATTATTATAAAAATATTATAAAATATGTATTTATATTATGATCAAAAACATTTATATATATTTATTTGTATATTATCCTTCCTATAATATTATTATATATGTATTATTCATAACAAAAACATTATTAAAAAGTGTTCATTCATATATAATTATAATTATAAAAAAACTTTAAACTATGTATTTATATTATGATAAAAAAAAACCTGTCAATATTTAATTGCATATTATCCTTACTATAATATTAATATATATGTATTATTATTATTAAAAACATTATTAAAAAGTGTTCATTCATATATAATTATAATTATAAAAATATTATAAAATATGTATTTATATTATGATCAAAAACATTTATATATATTTATTTGTATATTATCCTTCCTATAATATCATTATATATATATTATTAATAACAAAAACATTATTAAAAAGTGTTCATTCATATATAATTATTATTATAAAAATATTATAAAATATGTATTTATATTATGATCAAAAACATTTATATATATTTATTTGTATATTATCCTTCCTATAATATTATTATATATGTATTATTCATAACAAAAACATTATTAAAAAGTGTTCATTCATATATAATTATTATTATAAAAATATTATAAAATATGTATTTATATTATGATCAAAAACATTTATATATATTTATTTGTATATTATCCTGTATTATTATAAAAAAAACCTGTCAATATTTAATTGCTTATTATCCTTACTATAATATTAATATATATGTATTATTATTATTAAAAACATTATTAAAAAGTGTTCATTCATATATAATTATAATTATAAAAATATTATAAAATATGTATTTATATTATGATCAAAAACATTTTTATATATTTATTTGTATATTATCCTTCCTATAATATTATTATATATGTATTATTCATAACAAAAACATTATTAAAAAGTGTTCATTCATATATAAATATAATTATAAAAAACTTTAAACTATGTATTTATATTATGATCAAAAAAACATGTCAATATTTATTTTCATATTATCGTTTCTATAATATTATTATATTTGTATTATTAATTACAAAAACATTACTAGAAAGTGTTCATTCATATATAATTATTATTAAAAAAAAATTTAAAATATGTATTTATATTATGATAAAAAAAACCTGTGAATATTTATTTGCATATTATCCTTCCTATAATATTATTATATATGTATTATTAATTACAAAAACATCATTAAAAAGTGTTCATTCATATATAATTATTTTTATATAAAAATTTTAAAATATGTATTTATATTATGATAAAAAAAACCTGTCAATATTTAATTGCATATTATCCTTACTATAATATTAATATATATGTATTATTATTATTAAAAACATTATTAAAAAGTGTTCATTCATATATAATTATAATTATAAAAATATTATGAAATAGGTTTTTATATTATGATCAAAAACATTTATATATATTTATTTGTATATTATCCTTCCTATAATATTATTATATATGTATTATTCATAACAAAAACATTATTAAAAAGTGTTCATTCATATATAATTATAATTATAAAAAAACTTTAAACTATGTATTTATATTATGATCAAAAAAACCTGTCAATATTTATTTTCATATTATCGTTTCTATAATATTATTATATTTGTATTATTAATTACAAAAACATTACTAAAAAGTGTTCATTCATATATAATTATTATTATAAAAATATTATAAAATATGTATTTATATTATGATCAAAAACATTTATATATATTTATTTGTATATTATCCTTCCTATAATATTATTATATATGTATTATTAATAACAAAAACATCATTAAAAAGTGTTCATTCATATATAATTATTTTTATATAAAAATTTTAAAATATGTATTTATATTATGATAAAAAAAACCTGTCAATATTTAATTGCATATTATCCTTACTATAATATTAATATATATGTATTATTATTATTAAAAACATTATTAAAAAGTGTTCATTCATATATAATTATAATTATAAAAATATTATAAAATATGTATTTATATTATGATCAAAAACATTTATATATATTTATTTGTATATTATCCTTCCTATAATATTATTATATATGTATTGTTAATAACAAAAACATTATTAAAAAGTGTTCATTCATATATAATTATTATTATAAAAATATTATAAAATATGTATTTATATTAGATCAAAAACATTTATATATATTTATTTGTATATTATCCTTCCTATAATATTATTATATATGTATTATTCATAACAAAAACATTATTAAAAAGTGTTCATTCATATATAATTATAATTATAAAAAAACTTTAAACTATGTATTTATATTATGATCAAAAAAACCTGTCAATATTTATTTGCATATTATCGTTTCTATAATATTATTATATTTGTATTATTAATTACAAAAAAATTACTAAAAAGTGTTCATTCATATATAATTATTATTATAAAAAAACTTTTAACTATGTATTTATATTATGATCAAAAAAACCTGTCAATATTAATTTGCATATTATCCTTTCTATAATATTATTATATATGTATTATTAATAACAAAAACATTATTAAAAAGTGTTCATTCATATATAATTATTATTATAAAAATATTATAAAATATGTATTTATATTATGATCAAAAACATATATATATATTTATTTGTATATTATCCTTCCTATAATATTATTATATATGTATTATTAATAACAAAAACATTATTCAAAAGTGTTTATTCATATATAATTATTATTATAAAAATATTATAAAATATGTATTTATATTATGATCAAAAACATTTATATATATTTATTTGTATATTATCCTTCCTATAATATTATTATATATGTATTATTAATAACAAAAACATCATTAAAAAGTGTTCATTCATATATAATTATTTTTATATAAAAATTATAAAATATGTATTTATATTATGATAAAAAAAAACCTGTCAATATTTAATTGCATATTATCCTTACTATAATATTAATATATATGTATTATTATTATTAAAAACATTATTAAAAAGTGTTCATTCATATATAATTATAATTATAAAAATATTATAAAATATGTATTTATATTATGATCAAAAACATTTTTATATATTTATTTGTATATTATCTTTCCTATAATATTATTATATATGTATTATTCATAACAAAAACATTATTAAAAAGTGTTCATTCATATATAATTATAATTATAAAAAAACTTTAAACTATGTATTTATATTATGATCAAAAAAACCTGTCAATATTTATTTTCATATTATCTTTTCTATAATATTATTATATTTGTATTATTAATTACAAAAACATTACTAAAAAGTGTTCATTCATATATAATTATTATTATAAAAAACTTTAAAATATGTATTTATATTATGATAAAAAAACCTGTGAATATTTATTTGCATATTATCCTTCCTATAATATTATTATATATGTATTATTAATTACAAAAACATCATTAAAAATTGTTCATTCATATATAATTATTTTTATATAAAAATTTTAAAATATGTATTTATAATATGAAAAAAAAACCTGTCAATATTTAATTGCATATTATCCTTACTATAATATTAATATATATGTATTATTATTATTAAAATCATTATTAAAAAGTGTTCATCATATATAATTATAATTATAAAAATATTATAAAATACGTATTTATATTATGATCAAAAACATTTATATATATTTATTTGTATATTATCCTTCCTATAATATTATTATATATGTATTATTAATAACAAAAACATTATTAAAAAGTGTTCATTCATATATAATTATTATTATAAAAATATTATAAAATATGTATTTATATTATGATCAAAAACATTTATATATATTTATTTGTATATTATCCTTCATATAATATTATTATATATGTATTATTCATAACAAAAACATTATTAAAAAGTGTTCATTCATATATAATTATAATTATAAAAAAACTTTAAACTATGTATTTATATTATGATAAAAAAAACCTGTCAATATTTATTTGCATATTATCGTTTCTATAATATTATTATATTTGTATTATTAATTACAAAAACATTACTAAAAAGTGTTCATTCATATATAATTATTATTATAAAAAAACTTTAAACTATGTATTTTTATTTTGATCAAAAAAACCTGTCAATATTTATTTGCATATTATCGTTTCTATAATATTATTATATTTGTATTATTAATTACAAAAACATTACTAAAAAGTGTTCATTCATACATTATTATTATTATAAAAAACTTTAAAATATGTATTTATATTATGATAAAAAAACCTGTGAATATTTATTTGCATATTATCCTTCCTATAATATTATTATATATGTATTATTAATAACAAAAACATTATTAAAAAGTGTTCATTCATATATAATTATTATTATAAAAATATTATAAAATATGTATTTATATTATGATCAAAAACATTTTTATATATTTATTTGTATATTATCCTTCCTATAATATTATTATATATGTATTATTAATAACAAAAACATTATTAAAAAGTGTTCATTCATATATTATTATTATTATAAAATTATTATAAAATATGTATTTATATTATGATCAAAAACATTTATATATATTTATTTGTATATTAACCTTCCTATAATATTATTATATATGTATTATTCATAACAAAAACATTATTAAAAAGTGTTCATTCATATAAAATTATAATTATAAAAAAACTTTAAACTATGTATTTATATTATGATCAAAAAAACCTGTCAATATTTATTTGCATATTATCGTTTCTATAATATTATTATATTTGTATTATTAATTACAAAAAATTACTAAAAAGTGTTCATTCATATATAATTATTATTATAAAAAAACTTTAAACTATGTATTTATATTATGATCAAAAAAACCTGTCAATATTTATTTGCATATTATCGTTTCTATAATATTATTATATTTGTATTATTAATTACAAAAACATTACTAAAAAGTGTTCATTCATATATAATTATTATTATAAAAAAACTTTAAACTATGTATTTATATTATGATCAAAAAAACCTGTCAATATTTATTTGCATATTATCGTTTCTATAATATTATTATATTTGTATTATTAATTACAAAAACATTACTAAAAAGTGTTCATTCATATATAATTATTATTATAAAAAACTTTAAAATATGTATATATATTATGATAAAAAAACCTGTGAATATTTATTTGCATATTATCCTTCCTATAATATTATTATATATGTATTATTAATTACAAAAACATCATTAAAAATTGTTCATTCATATATAATTATTTTTATATAAAAATTTTAAAATATGTATTTATAATATGAAAAAAAAACCTGTCAATATTTAATTGCATATTATCCTTACTATAATATTAATATATATGTATTATTATTATTAAAATCATTATTAAAAAGTGTTCATCATATATAATTATAATTATAAAAATATTATAAAATACGTATTTATATTATGATCAAAAACATTTATATATATTTATTTGTATATTATCCTTCCTATAATATTATTATATATGTATTATTAATAACAAAAACATTATTAAAAAGTGTTCATTCATATATAATTATTATTATAAAAATATTATAAAATATGTATTTATATTATGATCAAAAACATTTATATATATTTATTTGTATATTATCCTTCATATAATATTATTATATATGTATTATTCATAACAAAAACATTATTAAAAAGTGTTCATTCATATATAATTATAATTATAAAAAAACTTTAAACTATGTATTTATATTATGATAAAAAAAACCTGTCAATATTTATTTGCATATTATCGTTTCTATAATATTATTATATTTGTATTATTAATTACAAAAACATTACTAAAAAGTGTTCATTCATATATAATTATTATTATAAAAAAACTTTAAACTATGTATTTTTATTTTGATCAAAAAAACCTGTCAATATTTATTTGCATATTATCGTTTCTATAATATTATTATATTTGTATTATTAATTACAAAAACATTACTAAAAAGTGTTCATTCATACATTATTATTATTATAAAAAACTTTAAAATATGTATTTATATTATGATAAAAAAACCTGTGAATATTTATTTGCATATTATCCTTCCTATAATATTATTATATATGTATTATTAATAACAAAAACATTATTAAAAAGTGTTCATTCATATATAATTATTATTATAAAAATATTATAAAATATGTATTTATATTATGATCAAAAACATTTTTATATATTTATTTGTATATTATCCTTCCTATAATATTATTATATATGTATTATTAATAACAAAAACATTATTAAAAAGTGTTCATTCATATATTATTATTATTATAAAATTATTATAAAATATGTATTTATATTATGATCAAAAACATTTATATATATTTATTTGTATATTAACCTTCCTATAATATTATTATATATGTATTATTCATAACAAAAACATTATTAAAAAGTGTTCATTCATATAAAATTATAATTATAAAAAAACTTTAAACTATGTATTTATATTATGATCGAAAAAACCTGTCAATATTTATTTGCATATTATCGTTTCTATAATATTATTATATTTGTATTATTAATTACAAAAAATTACTAAAAAGTGTTCATTCATATATAATTATTATTATAAAAAAACTTTAAACTATGTATTTATATTATGATCAAAAAAACCTGTCAATATTTATTTGCATATTATCGTTTCTATAATATTATTATATTTGTATTATTAATTACAAAAACATTACTAAAAAGTGTTCATTCATATATAATTATTATTATAAAAAAACTTTAAACTATGTATTTATATTATGATCAAAAAAACCTGTCAATATTTATTTGCATATTATCGTTTCTATAATATTATTATATTTGGATTATTAATTACAAAAACATTACTAAAAAGTGTTCATATATTATTATTATTATAAAAAACTTTAAAATATGTATTTATATTATGATAAAAACCTGTGAATATTTATTTGCATATTATCCTTCCTATAATATTATTATATATGTATTATTAATAACAAAAACATTATTAAAAAGTGTTCATTCATATATAATTATTATTATAAAAATATTATAAAATATGTATTTATATTATGATCAAAAACATTTATATATATTTATTTGTATATTATCCTTCCTATTATATTATTATATATGTATTATTAATAACAAAAACATTATTCAAAAGTGTTCATTCATATATAATTATTATTATAAAAATATTATAAAATATGTATTTATATTATGATCAAAAACATTTATATATATTTATTTGTATATTATCCTTCCTATAATATTATTATATATGTATTATTAATAACAAAAACATCATTAAAAAGTGTTCATTCATATATAATTATTGTTATATAAAAATTATAAAATATGTATTTATATTATGATAAAAAAAACCTGTCAATATTTAATTGCATATTATCCTTACTATAATATTAATATATATGTATTATTATTATTAAAAACATTATTAAAAAGTGTTCATTCATATATAATTATAATTAAAAAAATATTATAAAATATGTATTTATATTATGATCAAAAACATTTTTATATATTTATTTGTATATTATCCTTCCTATAATATTATTATATATGTATTATTCATAACAAAAACATTATTAAAAATTGTTCATTCATATATAATTATAATTATAAAAAAACTTTAAACTATGTATTTATATTATGATCAAAAAAACCTGTCAATATTTATTTTCATATTATCGTTTCTATAATATTATTATATTTGTATTATTAATTACAAAAACATTACTAAAAAGTGTTCATTCATATATAATTATTATTATAAAAAACTTTTAAATATGTATTTATATTATGATAAAAAAAAACTGTGAATATTTATTTGCATATTATCCTTCCTATAATATTATTATATATGTATTATTAATTACAAAAACATCATTAAAAAGTGTTCATTCATATATAATTATTATTATAAAAATATTATAAAATATGTATTTATATTATGATCAAAAACATTTATATATATTTATTTGTATATTATCCTTCCTATAATATTATTATATATGTATTATTAATAACAAAAACATCATTAAAAAGTGTTCATTCATATATAATTATTTTTATATAAAAATTATAAAATATGTATTTATATTATGATAAAAAAAACCTGTCAATATTTAATTGCATATTATCCTTACTATAATATTAATATATATGTATTATTATTATTAAAAACATTATTAAAAAGTGTTCATTCATATATAATTATAATTATAAAAATATTATAAAATATGTATTTATATTATGATCAAAAACATTTATATATATTTATTTGTATATTATCCTTCCTATAATATTATTATATATGTATTATTCATAACAAAAACATTATTAAAAAGTGTTCATTCATATATTATTATTATTATAAAAATATTATAAAATATGTATTTATATTATGATCAAAAACATTTATATATATTTATTTGTATATTATCCTTCCTATAATATTATTATATATGTATTATTCATAACAAAAACATTATTAAAAAGTGTTCATTCATATATAATTATAATTATAAAAAACTTTAAACTATGTATTTATATTATGATCAAAAAAACCTGTCAATATTTATTTGCATATTATCGTTTCTATAATATTATTATATTTGTATTATTAATTACAAAAACATTACTAAAAAGTGTTCATTCATATATAATTATTATTATAAAAAAACTTTAAACTATGTATTTATATTATGATCAAAAAAACCTGTCAATATTTATTTCCATATTATCGTTTCTATAATATTATTATATTTGGATTATTAATTACAAAAACATTACTAAAAAGTGTTCATTCATATATTATTATTATTATAAAAAACTTTAAATTATGTATTTATATTATGATAAAAAAACCTGTGAATATTTATTTGCATATTATTCTTCCTATAATATTATTATATATGTATTATTAATAACAAAAACATTATTAAAAAGTGTTCATTCATATATAATTATTATTATAAAAATATTATAAAATATGTATTTTTATTATGATCAAAAACATTTATATATATTTATTTGTATATTATCCTTCCTATAATATTATTATATATATATTATTAATAACAAAAACATTATTCAAAAGTGTTCATTCATATATAATTATTATTATAAAAATATTATAAAATATGTATTTATATTATGATCAAAAACATTTATATATATTTATTTGTATATTATCCTTCCTATAATATTATTATATATGTATTATTAATAACAAAAACATCATTAAAAAGTGTTCATTCATATATAATTATTTTTATATAAAAATTATAAAATATGTATTTATATTATTATAAAAAAAACCTGTCAATATTTAATTGCTTATTATCCTTACTATAATATTAATATATATGTATTATTATTATTAAAAACATTATTAAAAAGTGTTCATTCATATATAATTATAATTATAAAAATATTATAAAATATGTATTTATATTATGATCAAAAACATTTTTATATATTTATTTGTATATTATCCTTCCTATAATATTATTATATATGTATTATTCATAACAAAAACATTATTAAAAAGTGTTCATTCATATATAAATATAATTATAAAAAAACTTTAAACTATGTATTTATATTATGATCAAAAAACCTGTCAATATTTATTTTCATATTATCGTTTCTATAATATTATTATATTTGTATTATTAATTACAAAAACATTACTGAAAAGTGTTCATTCATATATAATTATTATAAAAAAAAAATTTAAAATATGTATTTATACTATGATAAAAAAAACCTGTGAATATTTATTTGCATATTATCCTTCCTATAATATTATTATATATGTATTATTAATTACAAAAACATCATTAAAAAGTGTTCATTCATGTATAATTATTTTTATATAAAAATTTTAAAATATGTATTTATATTATGATAAAAAAAACCTGTAAATATTTAATTGCATATTATCCTTACTATAATATTAATATATATGTATTATTATTATTAAAAACATTATTAAAAAGTGTTCATTCATATATAATTATAATTATAAAAATATTATAAAATATGTTTTTATATTATGATCAAAAACATTTATATATATTTATTTGTATATTATCCTTCCTATAATATTATTATATATGTATTATTCATAACAAAAACATTATTAAAAAGTGTTCATTCATATATTATTATTATTATAAAAATATTTTAAAATATGTATTTATATTATGATCAAAAACATTTATATATATTTATTTGTATATTATCCTTCCTATAATATTATTATATATGTATTATTCATAACAAAAACATTATTAAAAAGTGTTCATTCATATATAATTATAATTATAAAAAAACTTTAAACTATGTATTTATATTATGAAAAAAAAAACCTGTCAATATTTAATTGCATATTATCCTTACTATAATATTAATATATATGTATTATTATTATTAAAAACATTATTAAAAAGTGTTCATTCATATATAATTATAATTATAAAAATATTATAAAATATGTATTTATATTATGATCAAAAACATTTATATATATTTATTTGTATATTATCCTTCCTATAATATCATTATATATATATTATTAATAACAAAAACATTATTAAAAAGTGTTCATTCATATATAATTATTATTATAAAAATATTATAAAATATGTATTTATATTATGATCAAAAACATTTATATATATTTATTTGTATATTATCCTTCCTATAATATTATTATATATGTATTATTCATAACAAAAACATTATTAAAAAGTGTTCATTCATATATAATTATTATTATAAAAATATTATAAAATATGTATTTATATTATGATCAAAAACATTTATATATATTTATTTGTATATTATCCTTCCTATAATATTATTATATATGTATTATTCATAACAAAAACATTATTAAAAAGTGTTCATTCATATATAATTATAATTATAAAAAAACTTTAAACTATGTATTTATATTATGATCAAAAAAACCTGTCAATATTTATTTGCATATTATCGTTTCTATAATATTATTATATTTGTATTATTAATTACAAAAACATTACTAAAAAGTGTTCATTCATATATAATTATTATTATAAAAAAACTTTAAACTATGTATTTATATTATGATCAAAAAAACCTGTCAATATTTATTTCCATATTATCGTTTCTATAATATTATTATATTTGGATTATTAATTACAAAAACATTACTAAAAAGTGTTCATTCATATATTATTATTATTATAAAAAACTTTAAAATATGTATTTATATTATGATAAAAAAACCTGTGAATATTTATTTGCATATTATTCTTCCTATAATATTATTATATATGTATTATTAATAACAAAAACATTATTAAAAAGTGTTCATTCATATAATTATTATTATAAAAATATTATAAAATATGTATTTATATTATGATCAAAAACATTTATATATATTTATTTGTATATTATCCTTCCTATAATATTATTATATATATATTATTAATAACAAAAACATTATTCAAAAGTGTTCATTCATATATAATTATTATTATAAAAATATTATAAAATATGTATTTATATTATGATCAAAAACATTTATATATATTTATTTGTATATTATCCTTCCTATAATATTATTATATATGTATTATTAATAACAAAAACATCATTAAAAAGTGTTCATTCATATATAATTATTTTTATATAAAAATTATAAAATATGTATTTATATTATTATAAAAAAAACCTGTCAATATTTAATTGCTTATTATCCTTACTATAATATTAATATATATGTATTATTATTATTAAAAACATTATTAAAAAGTGTTCATTCATATATAATTATAATTATAAAAATATTATAAAATATGTATTTATATTATGATCAAAAACATTTTTATATATTTATTTGTATATTATCCTTCCTATAATATTACTATATATGTATTATTCATAACAAAAACATTATTAAAAAGTGTTCATTCATATATAAATATAATTATAAAAAAACTTTAAACTATGTATTTATATTATGATCAAAAAACCCTGTCAATATTTATTTCCATATTATCGTTTCTATAATATTATTATATTTGGATTATTAATTACAAAAACATTACTAAAAAGTGTTCATTCATATATTATTATTATTATAAAAAACTTTAAAATATGTATTTATATTATGATAAAAAAACCTGTGAATATTTATTTGCATATTATTCTTCCTATAATATTATTATATATGTATTATTAATAACAAAAACATTATTAAAAAGTGTTCATTCATATATAATTATTATTATAAAAATATTATAAAATATGTATTTTTATTATGATCAAAAACATTTATATATATTTATTTGTATATTATCCTTCCTATAATATTATTATATATATATTATTAATAACAAAAACATTATTCAAAAGTGTTCATTCATATATAATTATTATTATAAAAATATTATAAAATATGTATTTATATTATGATCAAAAACATTTATATATATTTATTTGTATATTATCCTTCCTATAATATTATTATATATGTATTATTAATAACAAAAACATCATTAAAAAGAGTTCATTCATATATAATTATTTTTATATAAAAATTATAAAATATGTATTTATATTATTATAAAAAAAACCTGTCAATATTTAATTGCTTATTATCCTTACTATAATATTAATATATATGTATTATTATTATTAAAAACATTATTAAAAAGTGTTCATTCATATATAATTATAATTATAAAAATATTATAAAATATGTATTTATATTATGATCAAAAACATTTTTATATATTTATTTGTATATTATCCTTCCTATAATATTATTATATATGTATTATTCATAACAAAAACATTATTAAAAAGTGTTCATTCATATATAAATATAATTATAAAAAAACTTTAAACTATGTATTTATATTATGATCAAAAAAACCTGTCAATATTTATTTTCATATTATCGTTTCTATAATATTATTATATTTGTATTATTAATTACAAAAACATTACTGAAAAGTGTTCATTCATATATAATTATTATTAAAAAAAATTTAAAATATGTATTTATACTATGATAAAAAAACCTGTGAATATTTATTTGCATATTATCCTTCCTATAATATTATTATATATGTATTATTAATTACAAAAACATCATTAAAAAGTGTTCATTCATGTAAAATTATTTTTATATAAAAATTTTAAAATATGTATTTATATTATGATAAAAAAAACCTGTAAATATTTAATTGCATATTATCCTTACTATAATATTAATATATATGTATTATTATTATTAAAAACATTATTAAAAAGTGTTCATTCATATATAATTATAATTATAAAAATATTATAAAATATGTTTTTATATTATGATCAAAAACATTTATATATATTTATTTGTATATTATCCTTCCTATAATATTATTATATATGTATTATTCATAACAAAAACATTATTAAAAAGTGTTCATTCATATATTATTATTATTATAAAAATATTATAAAATATGTATTTATATTATGATCAAAAACATTTATATATATTTATTTGTATATTATCCTTCCTATAATATTATTATATATGTATTATTCATAACAAAAACATTATTAAAAAGTGTTCATTCATATATAATTATAATTATAAAAAAACTTTAAACTATGTATTTATATTATGATAAAAAAAACCTGTCAATATTTAATTGCATATTATCCCTACTATAATATTAATATATATGTATTATTATTATTAAAAACATTATTAAAAAGTGTTCATTCATATATAATTATAATTATAAAAATATTATAAAATATGTATTTATATTATGATCAAAAACATTTATATATATTTATTTGTATATTATCCTTCCTATAATATTATTATATATGTATTATTTATAACAAAAACATTATTAAAAAGTGTTCATTCATATATAATTATTATTATAAAAATATTATAAAATATGTATTTATATTATGATCAAAAACATTTATATATATTTATTTGTATATTATCCTTCCTATAATATTATTATATATGTATTATTCATAACAAAAACATTATTAAAAAGTGTTCATTCATATATAATTATAATTATAAAAAAACTTTAAACTATGTATTTATATTATGATCAAAAAACCTGTCAATATTTATTTGCATATTATCGTTTCTATAATATTATTATATTTGTATTATTAATTACAAAAACATTACTAAAAAGTGTTCATTCATATATAATTATTATTATAAAAAAACTTTAAACTATGTATTTATATTATGATCAAAAAAACCTGTCAATATTTATTTCCATATTATCGTTTCTATAATATTATTATATTTGGATTATTAATTACAAAAACATTACTAAAAAGTGTTCATTCATATATTATTATTATTATAAAAAACTTTAAAATATGTATTTATATTATGATAAAAAAACCTGTGAATATTTATTTGCATATTATTCTTCCTATAATATTATTATATATGTATTATTAATAACAAAAACATTATTAAAAAGTGTTCATTCATATATAATTATTATTATAAAAATATTATAAAATATGTATTTATATTATGATCAAAAACATTTATATATATTTATTTGTATATTATCCTTCCTATAATATTATTATATATATATTATTAATAACAAAAACATTATTCAAAAGTGTTCATTCATATATAATTATTATTATAAAAATATTATAAAATATGTATTTATATTATGATCAAAAACATTTATATATATTTATTTGTATATTATCCTTCCTATAATATTATTATATATGTATTATTAATAACAAAAACATCATTAAAAAGTGTTCATTCATATATAATTATTTTTATATAAAAATTATAAAATATGTATTTATATTATTATAAAAAAAACCTGTCAATATTTAATTGCTTATTATCCTTACTATAATATTAATATATATGTATTATTATTATTAAAAACATTATTAAAAGTGTTCATTCATATATAATTATAATTATAAAAATATTATAAAATATGTATTTATATTATGATCAAAAACATTTTTATATATTTATTTGTATATTATCCTTCCTATAATATTATTATATATGTATTATTCATAACAAAAACATTATTAAAAAGTGTTCATTCATATATAAATATAATTATAAAAAAAACTTTAAACTATGTATTTATATTATGATCAAAAAAACCTGTCAATATTTATTTTCATATTATCGTTTCTATAATATTATTATATTTGTATTATTAATTACAAAAACATTACTAAAAAGTGTTTATTCATATATAATTATTAAAAAAAAAAATTTAAAATATGTATTTATACTATGATAAAAAAACCTGTGAATATTTATTTGCATATTATCCTTCCTATAATATTATTATATATGTATTATTAATTACAAAAACATCATTAAAAAGTGTTCATTCATATATAATTATTTTTATATAAAAATTTTAAAATATGTATTTATATTATGATAAAAAAAACCTGTCAATATTTAATTGCATATTATCCTTACTATAATATTAATATATATGTATTATTATTATTAAAAACATTATTAAAAAGTGTTCATTCATATATAATTATAATTATAAAAATATTATAAAATATGTTATTATATTATGATCAAAAACATTTAT
>NW_026543262.1:0-38786 GCF_028750875.1 Macrosteles quadrilineatus | reverse complement strand
CTTACTTAATTGATTTTCAGTTAAATATATTTTAATAACATTAGGTTTAACGAGTACCTAGGTTTGCTGCTACAAGGAAACTAATAAAGTGTGTTTTTGAGTAAAATATTGATAGCTTAGTACAAAATAAATAAATTTGCCAAGTTTGATCAAAATATATCCATAAACAAGCAAACTACAACATTTGACAATATTCTCCATAAGAATAACATGGGAATTTTAAATTTACAATTTTTTAAATTTTCTCCGTTACTAATAATGGAACAAAAATTCTTTTTTTACTAAATTATTTGTTTTTTTAAGCTCTTTAAAAAGGTCTAAAGAGAAATCGGGAAATTTTGTGTTTTGAGGGTCAAAAGTGAGAAAAACCAATTTTTACCCCATAAAACCCCCCGTAAAGCCCCGTTCCCATGGTCCGATCGTGCTGGTTCGCGAACTCATTCAAGTTTATCCCGCTTTACACCTTTAAACCAAATTTCATCAAAATCGGACAAAAATTACTCAAGTTATCGTGTTCACGGACGTATATATATATATATATATATATATATACAGGGTGACAAAAAAGTCTGGAAACGGTTTAATATCTTTTTAACTAAATTCGTTAGAAAATTCAAACCTTTCACATCAACTTACATGTATGAAAACTACTTTTTGCAATCATTGCCATTATTTGACCTCCCCCAGGGGACGGCCCACGAGGAGTAGGTACATAATCTTTAATGTAAGCATAGGTTGATATGCACATAATTTTAAAGGTCTGATCAAGTGGAGTTCATTGCCGGAACCCGCGTCAAAAAAGGTTCATCCGTTACAAAATGGCGGCGGTTCAAAGTTCTTGCGGAATATACCTGCAGAGGCCTTAGTATTGGTAAATACTCATAGTCAACATTAGCAGGGAAATCTGAGACCCGGTTAAATTTGTTTTGAAGATTGAATACTATTAGTCTATGAGCTAGTTGACTTTAAAATACAGTTTAAGCTCTCAAGCTAATGTTTATTACGAGTATTTGCCCATACTAAGGCCTGTGCAGGTATATTTCACAAGAACTTTGGACAGCTGCCATTTTGTAACGGATAAACCTTTTTTGACGCGGTTTCCGGCAATGAACTCCACTTAACCAGACCTTTAAAATGATGTGCATATCAACCTATGCTTACATAAAAGATTATGTACATACTCCTCATGGGTCGTCCCATGGTAGAGGTAAAAAAATGTTAATGCTTGGAAAAAGTAGTTTTCATACATGTAAGTTAATGTGAAAGGTTTGAATTTTCTAACGGATTTAGTTAAAAAGATATTAAACCGTTTCCAGACTTTTTTGTCACCCTGTATATATATGTCTATATATATCTTTATAGACTGCAGGATAACACTACCTACCGCATTGGATTGCAGGATATTACTCCCCGCGAGGTAGCAAAGTTTGGTAGCGTTATGCCTGCATTTCAAACACTTGGAAGCCGGGATAACACTACCTAGCACTCAGATTGCAGTATATCACTACCTCACTCCAATTTTATTGTTTTTCACCATATCACTACTTGCAGGCTTAACACTACCCAGTGATACCAACTCCTAAAATCTTTTAGACGCTAATATGCTTTGTTTGTTTTGTCTAACTTATTAATTATGATAAAACGGCAATTTTTAAGTGACAAATTTATCCTAAACAGTTTAAGATGTTGAATTACCGGTACTGAATCACAAAACATAAAATTATTTAGTTCTCGAATATGGAGTTTAATTTTAGACATATTTGCCCAATTCTAATCACGTTATACTAATTTTTTTTATCAAAAACGTTTAGTTAAATACCAGCTTTCATTTTAGTGGTTGACTATTATGATCGAATGTATCTAAAGCACGCTGCAGAAGCATGGCCAACAAAACAAAGCTATTTATCATTGATTGATAGTTAAACTATTTTAATTGAAACATTAACGTCAATTTTGACGGGTCTCCCCTAGTACTTTTAATTAAAAAAAACATTGAAATAAACTGTAAATTTATAAAACTAGAAAATCTTAGCAAAAGTTAAAATTGTGAACGGTAACGGCTCTTTTTCCGTAGCCATATACCATTCTGAATACACGAGTAAAGGTTATACATCTATATTGTTATTATTGTACGTCTTTATTATTATTAGTTATATAGAAATCGGTGTATTACGTGACAGATACGACGAAACTTGTGTAACATAAGGTCGGCGCGTCTTTCGCCTAAGTATTATATGGTCAACGTAACATATTTTGAATTAATCAATCAATAATTTGAATTATGTCCATTTAATATATGACCTTTTGTTACCCACAGTTTTTATTATTTTTTCGACTATTTGCCAGGCTATTTACAAATAATTTGAAGACATATAAACATTTAATTTTTTCAGTCGAGTTTAATGAAGATTTTAAAAATAGTTAAACGGTTCTTAGTCTAATTATTTGAAGTTATACTAAAAATATAGACGAGCTGATTATTATTTTAGATAGTTATGTATATCAATTTGATATAATTGCTTTAACTGAGTCTTGGGTGGATGAATCAAGTGGGAATGTGAGTATGGATGGTTATAACGTGTTTATGAACAAAGAAAGTAGAAATCGTAATGATGGTGTGATTGTTTGTGAAAAAGTATTTTTCTGCGTGCATGGAGGAGGTTGGTATTATGTTTTGTTTGGTATTAAGGTTCTATGTTTTGAGCAACATGTGTTAAAGCATAGACAAAAAGGACTAAATAAAGACCGTCAGCTGTGCTGCGGTTACCATAGACACAACACTGGGGGCACCATGTATGTACGCGCTACGTAACTACGCGGCGCTCCAAGCGGTGTGCGCCAGAACCTATGGTAACCATAGTAATTACAGCAAGGTTGACAGTCTATATTTAATTATTTTTGTATATGGTTAAAGTAGAGGTAACATTTGGCGGTGCGCGGCTTTCCCTGTTATCGGTGTACAGGAGTCCGTCTAGTGATCTACAGTATTTCAATTTATCGACGACCTTGAAGCCTACTTAGGTTAATAGGGTATAGGAAACACTGGCTGGTCGAACGTCTGGTCGGCGACATTAATTGCTGAATTTTGCCAAAAAAAGCTAACAATATCTCACACAACTACGTGAATGTTTTATATGGTTTAGGTTTTATTAGTTGTATCGATGTGACAACCAGAGTTACAGAAGATACAGAAGGCTATCTGGATCATTTTTTCACCGACTGTAAAAATAATAACTTCGTTAAATCTGCTATTATAAAACGTGCTCTAACAGATCATTTTTTCATGGTTGCACAAATACAAGGTCCGAAAGATTTCTCAAAAGCTACTTCAGATTTACAAGCCAAAATAGAGAAAACTTTTTTAGATTTTTCTGTTGGAACCCGCCTTATATTTGATACGGCCTGGTCTGTTATGTTCAATAAGGTACAAGAAATTATTTCAATGTTTAATTCTTAATAAAAAATAGGTATTTACCTTTGTCTACAGCTCAAACTGTTGTAACTTGAGTTCCGGCCATAACTTGAATTTACGTCGTTTTCAATCCGAGTTATAATGCCGAAACGGCCGTAACCCAAGTTACAACAGTTTGAGCTGTAGACAAAAGTAAATATTTATTTTTAATTGTCATCACAGCTCAGGGGCAAAAGCATAGATTTTAAATTCATAACCTTATAAGAACAACGCATATCTTTGCACTCGAGCCCTATCAAAAATAGGTATTGACTTTTTAGTCAAAAATACTACGAAGTAGTTTGCAATCAGAGCCAAAATAAGCTTTCCCCTACAAAAACGTTATTAAATTTTTTAAACTGTAAATGCTAAAGCAAGAGCTTCCTTTTATAAAATAATAGTGGTTTAGTTACCTTTACTTTCGTACTTATATTTGTCTTACCAGTTCAGGGCAAGCCACAACAATGAGTAAGCTTCCTTTTCTATAATTTGTAAATAGCTTCTCTCAGCTGTTGAGAATGTGCGTGACTGATACGCTATCAGGTTCTCTACACATCTGGTAAGACAACACGGGTCCCAGGCCTACTGAGCTAGCGTCTACGGACAATTTTGAAAGGTAAACTGTTGTCTTAAAGAGCCTAAGTAGGAGTGTTCAGGGCCTTTTACCTTGTCAAAAGCCTCAATACAACATTATCATAAAATTAAAGGATGTGTGTACTTCATAAGCAGGTCGTAAATTATGACGTAATGTAGTGGAACGAATATGAAATGACATATGGCTTTGACATAAGCCCTTAAAACGCTCAAAAGTAAAACAAATAATTGTAATATTTAAACAAACTCGGAATCAAATTGAAATTATCTATGTGTCAGGGTAGATATCTCAGTACAGTAGAACATATCTTTTGTGTAAAAAAAAAACAGTTTGTTGTTCGTCTTTGTTTGCTTTTGTTGATATTATTTTCAACTAGATGTGTGCCCGTCCTACGTACGGGAATCTTGTAGTAGGTTTGAACCTTCTTATATTCAGAACAGGAGTTTGTTTGCATAAGGCTAGGCGCACACGAGCGATTATTTTGAGGCGACTATTTCATCGGCCGATCTGTGCATCATGTACTCGTATTTGAATGGAAGCGCGCACACAGGCGATCGAGAATTACGCCGATTTTAAAATCTGGGTTTTGCCTCAGATTCGTAGGCAAGGCGATTGTCACCCGAAAATCTGTAACGTACAGGTTCTTGTTATCAGTCCGCGCTCACGGTCGACTAAAAAATAGGCCAGTCGCTTGTTGTTCTCCACAGGAGTCAGTGAACTTCAGTGTGAGTTGTGTTGTTTTCTTTGCTAAAAAGGCCACAGCTGTTATAATACAAACTGAAACATTAAATAGACATTTTATAGTAAAGAAGTTTTTACTGTCATCACGTGAAGTGTATAGTATATAAAACTGTCGATTTAAAAGTCTCTGACTTACTATTGGATGAACCCAATATTTAAGTTGTCTTTTTTTCTAACTAGAATTTTACAAACACAGGTTAATTCAACAAAGTCCATTTTAGGATAGCTTAAACAACTCACTCAAAAAATCCATTTCTGGACTAAAAAATCACCACGTGTGCGCCTAGACATAAATCAATGGCGATTTATTTTTGGCCGATTTTTTAATCGGCCGATCAAAAATCGACCGTGTGTGCCAGGCCGAGTGCATTTTTTCAGATATGCTGGCAAAACTATTACTGTATGGGAAGATATATAAACCTTCGCAAATACAATATCTGACAGTTTCGAGCCAAAATGAATGTTTCGAAATTAAATGTCACCCAATCGTGTTAGTCCATATTTCATATGAGGCATAGCCCAACACTGGTTAAAAGTAGTTAAAATACTACATAAACTTCACTACTGCACACTTTATTCGGGTTGAAATTTTCATTAACAAAGTTGCTCTTGTCTTTTCCACGAGACACTTAGAAATAAGGACATTAATGCAATATACATACACACACAAATACATAATTGAATTTGGGGATTTGCTACGATTTAACCAAAGCAAATTACAAACAAAATAATTATTTGAAAGTTTTGATAGAGTCATCAAATTTTATGATAATCTTATTAAGGCCTGATCAATCAGTAAAATTTGTATAAATCCGTTAGCAAATATATAAATAAGTAAATAAATACTCAGTCCACAAAACATTGATAGGCCTACGTTAACAACGCAAAGCTTTAAAAATTCATGATGGTTTGCTAAAAAAAATCGTTCACTGATGTTTTATAATTTTAACAGCATTAACTAATATTTTGGATACCAGACAGAAAACGCAGATATCATACTGTAAAACATCAATTAAATTTAATAAGAAATAAGTTGCAGCACTAACGATAACTACACTTTAGTGATGTGTGTGTACGTAAAAATGATTCTTGCTTCTACCACCGGTTCTAAGGAAAAGTATCAGTACCAAAAACCAACGTGTACAGTTAAGAAAATAACTATAGTACTTACGACCAATTCAAACTGTCCTTGTAATCAAACTGGTGTTAATCCGTGTTAATGGTGTTAATAGGTGTTAATCCATTGGCAAATATATAGGCCTAAATACACAGGCCAAAAACCAATGAAACGTTAACAACCTAAAGCTTTCAAAATTCATGATGGTTTGCTCAAAAATCTTTCACTTGATGTGTACCGAAAGTACCGAAGTTATTAATCTCCCTTGGTTTTGGATTTTTTAAGTTTTCGAAAATCAAAGCTATTTTCCATTAATAGTATTATTTGTAAGCAACTTTTGATGTTCACATATTAATGAAAGTTTGAAGAAACCACCTTTATCCAAACAAAGGTTTCTTATTTTAAATG
Organism: Macrosteles quadrilineatus; assembly: GCF_028750875.1. Lineage (NCBI taxonomy): Eukaryota > Metazoa > Arthropoda > Insecta > Hemiptera > Cicadellidae > Macrosteles > Macrosteles quadrilineatus. The sequence goes on along the minus strand of NW_026543262.1, from coordinate 32,474 downwards.
TTACGTAATCTCTAAACTATGATCGGTATTTCTAGAAAACATTCGGAGGAAATGTGACAAAAAACAAATCTAGGGTTTTGTACGTTTGTAGTTTTACTTCCTACGTAGGAAGGCCATGTATTATAGGGAAAAGTAACGATATCGTTGTCGAAATGTGGTTGTGAATAATTAGGCCTACGTAGGGCCTACCCAGGAGATGGGCTATGGGCCAAGATTTGCGGTATAGTCCAGCGATTACAGCACAAAGAAGTAAGTAGAAACCAAAGGGGGCACATTGGAAAAGCAAGTTTAGCTACTTCCGTAAGTTAACACTCTGTTACAATCACAGCGAAATCAGAAAGATCTTCCAAGATCGCAGCATCATCCACGATCACCCACTGTCCTTGAAGCGCCGTCAATGAGTGGAAACCTTTTTTGGAAGCTATTGGTGACGAGTATTAAAAAAATATAAGTTTCCCAGCACTATACAACAATGATTCGTGGTATTTTCCCCCGTTATAAAAACTCAAGAACAATCGTTGCACTTGTGATTAATTAAACCGGTTAAGTAAGGCACAACGTTTTTAATCACACTTGGATGTGCTTACAAAAGTTGATCGGGAATGGTTTAGGCGAGGTGCTAGGTGCAGTTGAGTATACATGAAAAGAGTCAGAGATTTTTATTTTTGATTTTGGTAATGGGGGCTTAGATGAGTGTAAAAACCCATGTCGTCACCTCCAGGGGTGGTCGACAAGTTAAGGGTGGGGGCGCAAAGTTGCTAAAAACGTTAATCGGCAAAGCGCTTTTAACTCCCTTGATATTGAATGTAAGTAAAAGGTTAATTTAAATTGACTTTTTATTTTATTATTGGGGGCCTAGGTGAGCGTAAAAACCCAGGTCGTAGTTTCCAGGGGTTTAAGTTTTAAGTCTCTATCAAGTTTCTAAATGGTTATGAAACAAACACATATGTAAATCACTTCCAAGCTTATTATGAATAACATGGGAAACTGTTATAGCCTCGTAATAGTGTTAGAATCTTTCAAATGTTGACATTAAATCTACTTTCAAGGCTTACACTAATTCAGTTAACTGTTATACATTGAGTGAAATTATACATATTTTGAGCATTTAGCATTGTTGGGAAGACACGTTCTAACTTCAAAGGGGGGTATATCCGTTACAGTGTAAGTTTGTCAGTTCATATCGTACTTCTGTGCCAATGAATAACCCTCTATCATAGGTTTGGCAAATTGGTAATGGGATTACTGTTAAAGCTGGAATTCCTTGACATGGAGGATGTCAGTTAGTTGTCTCAGCCTTATTAACTATCGAATATTTTTCCAATGATTAAATAACTTACGTCATCAATCCATAAATTTCTGTGGAATACGCGTTTCAACCATCAGGTCATCCTCAGCTCCACTGTCACTAGGTTGAATTGTTTCTATGTTGCTTTGTAGCAACAGCGTCGATGTATTAAATAAATAGTCCAAACACATTTTACATTTATCACACATACACGACACGTACGAAACATTTGGATAACAAATACTGTGATTATAACACCGTGCGCACGGCTGGACGGGCTCAGGTTTGCGGCTACACTGTAGCCATAACACCATAGCCATACACTGTAGCTCCATAAGGGAATTTACTTCGTTTTTCTTTTTATAAATCATCTACAGACCAAGACCTTTCTTTGGACACCTCTACTAAGTTTCTATGCCCAGCCGTTCTCTCAAATTAGTGGAGACAAATTTTCCAATTAAATATTTAGATGCCCCCATGTTAATCTTATGGGAGAAAACTCAAATTTGATGGAAGATCCTGCCAAAACTAATGAAGATTTCAGAAAATGAAAACACTTTGCAAAACTACAGATTAGGGCCATTTTTTGACACTTTAATCATTAAAATCGGTCCAAAAATGAGGGAAGAGTTCTGTTTACAAAAATCGGCTTAGCGTATTATATATATAGACTAGCTGTTTGCCCGTTCTACGTACGGGAATCTTGTAGTAAGTTAAAACCTTATATTCAGAACAGGAGTTGGTTTGCATATTTAGTGTGCATTTTTCCAGATATGATGGCAAAACTATAACTGTTTAGGAATACATATAAACCTTCTCAAATACAATATCTGACAGTTTCAAAGCCAAAACGAATGCTTCGCAATTAAATGTCACCCGATCGTGTTAGTCCATATTTTATATGTAACGATGAAAGGAATTGCTTTACAGTATAGATCTATGAGGCATAGCCCTAAGGTAGGCATGTAATTTAAAGTTACTTTTCACACTGGTTAAAAATAGTTAAAACACTGCCTCAACCTCACTACTGTACACTTTATTCGGGTTGAAATTTTTATTAACAATGGTGCTCTTGTCTTTTCCACGGAAAATAAGGACATTAATGCGTTACCAATAGACATACACACAAAAGTACAGAATTGAGTCCACACAACATTTTGGAGTCCAGACAGAAAACGCTAAAAAATATACAGTAAGACATCAATTAAATTTAATAAGCAATAAGGTGCAGTGTTTATAAATAAATAGTGAAAATAGTGATGTGTTTGTAAGTAAAAATGATTCTTACTGCTACCACCGGTTCTAAGGAAAAGTAACAGTACCAAAAACCAACGTTTACATTTGAGAAAAGAACTGTAGTACTTACGACTAATTCAAACTGTCCCTCTAATCAACCTGTATTATAGGTGTTAATCTCTTGGCAAATATATAAATAAATAAATACACAGGCCACAAAACATGTAACATGTAACGTTAACAACGTAAAGCTTTGAAAACTCACTATGGTTTGCTAAAAAAAAAACTTTCACTTGATGTGGTGCAGTACCGAAGTTATTAATCTCCTTTGGTTTTATTTTTTTTTTAAGTTTTGAAAATCAAAGTTATTTCCCATTAATAGCATTATTTGTAAGCAGCTTTTAATGTTAACATATTAATTACAGTTTGAAGAAACCACCTTTATCCAAACAAACATTTCTTATTTAAAAGATTACGTAATCTCTAAACGATAATCGGTACATATATCTAGCAAACATTCGGAGGAAATGTGACAAAAACGCACAAATCTGGAGTTTTGTACGTTTGTAGTTTTATTTCCTAAGTAGGGGTAGTACCGATATCGTTGTCGAAATGTAAGTAAGTAGAAACCAAAAGTGACACATTGGAAAAGCGAAGTCACAGAATGGACAGACAAACATAAATACCGCATGATTCTAAGCAATGTACAGACAAAACTGTAATTTTATTTATATAGATAGATAACGTTATCAATAGTTTTTATACAGTAAATTGCAGTATATTGAGGTGAACATAAATCAGCGACTTCTAATGCTATTCTTATCGAGAACATTTTATGCTATACTGTATATAATTTTGTGTAAACATTTTTGGAATGTTACTATTTTCCCCGCCGTCACGGGATCTAGACCTCTAATTTGAGCCTTCTCCCGTCATTTTACTACTTCCCAGTCACCCACAATTTTGACGCAAAGAATCAGCTGACGTAATTAATATATGGACTAGGGGCATGTAGGGACATAAGTCCCTAAAAAGCTTGAAATGTAAAACAGCTAATTTTAATATTCAAACAAACTGAGAATCGAATTATTTATTTGCCAAGATGGATCTTTTTGTCTAAAAGTCGCTCTGTTTGCCTTTGTTGTTGTTATCTATATGTGAAATCCAATGTTTGTTATATATGCGAATATGCGTTACAAAACGACCATCCGATCGTGATGAAACTTAAGGGAAGTAAATAAGTACTATACAAAATTAACAGTTGTATTAGCCACATTAGGTATAATTTTATGGTTTTGGGTTCCATTTCCCAGTTGTCGAAGCCAATATTGCTCAATTGGCTCAATTATAGATAACGATATAATGTTATCCCAGGTTTTAATACAGTATACAGTGCATTTTTAGAGTTTACTGGCTAAGAAGTAGACCAACTGCGTGTATTGAATACTGGCCTGGAAATCAGCTGTGTATGGCTTCCAATGCTATTCTTATGAAGAACATTTTACGTTATATCTAAATTTTTGTATATCTAAATTTTATATCTAAATCAGCTTGGATCCGCCATTTTGAAATGAGAAAAAATATTTAAAATATGAACGCGTTGTTGTGACCCACCATTTTGAATAACTTTTTTATGCTAAAATCAATGCCGCTATCAGTTTTTTGTTATCAAGCTTTCTTAATGAAATATTACAATTATTTTATTTAAAATTTCAATATTTAAAAAACAAAATATGAATAGTAAAAACGGATTGAGGTATTGAGTTCAGCTTAAAAAGATATTCAAAATGATGGGTCACGGCACCACCTTCATATTTAAAAAACTTTTTGTCATTTCAAAATGGTGGCTGATAAAAATAAATCTGTCATAGACAATGACTGATGGTGTATACTTATCTTTATCTAGCACTATTTTGATATTATGGTCTTAGTTTGTAAATGCACAATGTTAAAATGGGCAAAAAATAAATTTATAAGAAATTTTAAAAACAGATTGCAGCATCATATTTAGCGTAACAATCTCGTTTGAAACGATGGGTCACAGCCCTAGCTTTACATAAAAAAAAAAAAAACTGTGTATCCAATATGGCGGATCCAAGATGGCGGTCAAAGATTTACACCTAGTCAAAATGAAGTACTTACTACTCTAAAATGATCTTACGTGGCCCGAAGTTGACATCTTAATAAATGTAGAAAAAGTAGGGGGACTCATTAAAAACTCACCCTGTATATAATATACTGTACAACATTTCCCTCTTTAAATTATTTTTTATTAGGATTAATTTGACATAATGAAATAATATATATACAGCATGAACTACAATAACAATTCCATAAGTTTAAGGAACGAATATGAGAGACAAATGCAGGTACCGATAATAAACATTATTTAACATTGCTTAAATGGAACTGCCAAATCATATGTTCAATGCTATTAGTATAGGATTCGGGCCAACAACGTCATTTTGTTTATGTTTATGGTCCATACCGGTATTTTTCTAGTAATCGTGGCAGGTACGTTACGCCAAGCGTCCCTGACTTTCATCACAATTAGGATTTTTAACGGCAAATTACAATCACCAAAATCAGTCCAGTATATCAAGTTAATTGTTCCAGTACACTGTAATACAGTTTCTAACGAGATTGTGTGGTATGGAGTGCAAAAGAGCGAGATTTAATTTACTAACCTTGTATGACTTATACACGGCTAGGCACAAACGAATAAGGAGATCTTACGACGTCGACCACGCCTCGAGGCAATTGTGAAAGTGCACGAAACTTAATGAACGGTTGGATAGCAATGTAAGCTTTAGAAAGATGGTAGTTTGAAGGAAGTTTGCAGAGCACTTTTAGCCCGAGATATGTGCGAGTGTATGGATGTCAAACGGAGCGGAAAGAGCTAAATTTGCATAACACCTCACGAACAAAAAGGGCGGGTAACTGCCGAAGACAACTGTAAAACTATGTGAACCTTTGAAATAATACGAAACGTAACACGAGCTATATAACAAGCATTTATTGAAAACTGCAGGACTATTACGTCCTGAAAACGAATATGAGAGACAAATGAAGGTACGCTACAACAAGCATCTCCGACTTTAAGACGACTTTATTTTGTATGGCAACTCCAACCACCAAAATCGGTCCGGTACGTCAAGTTAATTGTTCCAATAAGGAGGACTGACAACGTCGACTACGCCTCGAGACATTTTTTTAAAGTGCACGAAACTAACTACAGTTGGATAGCAATATAAGCTTTGGGAAGATGGGAATCTGAAGTTCGCAGAACACTTGTCACCTGAGATTTGTGCTAGTGTATGGATGTCAGACGGAGTGGAGAAAGCTGAATTTTTATAACACCTCACAAATGAAAAAGGGTGGGTAACTTCCAAAGGCAACTGTGGAACAATGTGAATCTTTCACCCAATAAAAAACAACCCGGCGCAGCAAACCTTCAGACTAAGTGAATTTAAACTTGTCTGATTACATTTTTACAAAAATATTTCCATAAATAAGACATATGTATTCCCAATTTAAATATCATTAGATTTAACGAGTGCTTAGGTTTGCTGCTACGGGGAAGGTAAAACGTGTTTTTGGCCTTACGTTAATAGTATAAGATGAAATAAATAAATTTGTAAATTTGTTTAATATATATCCAAAAACAAGTAAACTACAACAGTTTTTATTTTCTCCTTAACAATAACATGAGAATTTTAAATTACACTTCTTTTTATTTTCCTCGTGACCTCTAGGCATGCAAAAGCGGTTCAATATGCTAAACTAATTATTTTTTAATCTTTACCAAATGGTTTGGAAATAAATTGCTAAAAGATTTGTTTTTAGGGTCAACAATGGGGAAAACTCATTTTAACCCCCAAAAACGCCCCCTAACCCCCCACTTCCATGGTCTGATTATGCTGCTTCGTGATCTCGTTTGAATAAACGTAGTTTTAAACGTTTGTACCAAATTTCGTTATAATTGGATATTTTTTACTCGAGTTATCGCGCTATATGAATTTGAAGGGATTTATTTATTTATTTATTTTTTATTTCCCAACGGCATAGCCACTTTACAATGAAAAACATTCACAACTTGAAATTACAGGAAACAAAATAGTAAAAGTTGTACAAATAGTGAACAATAACAATAGTAGTAACAATATCAATAGTAACAAAAATATTAACAATACAAATATTTAAAATTTTAAATAGAAAGTTGGATGGCAACAAGTAGTGCATGAGTGAGATCAAGAAGAGTTTAAGTTATTTTACAATAAATACAAATTAACAAATTCGTTACAATAATTGTTTTACAATAAATATTTTACATTGACAACAATGCAGGAACAAACATAATAATCAGTTTTATAAATTTTACATAGGGGCCTACATCACAAGATGAACAAATGCTAGTGAAAATCTGTGTCTGGAAGTAGGCCTAGTTTACGCTCGTACAGGTTCAAGGAGTGAAGATTTCCGTAGCACATCTTCTGAGATGAGAAATTGTGTCACAGAACAGGTCACAGTCTGGAGCAACACGGTTTCCAAGCCTGGCAAGACGAGCTAGTGGGCTGTGGAAGTCGAAATACGTGTTGTAGTGTCTTCGGACGAAGAGTTCCCTAGTCCTAGTGCCAGACGGTACTTTGAAGTCAATTATTGACAGGAGATCCGGACAAAATAGAAGACCTCTGATTATTTTCAGTAGGAGCATGAAGTCGGCCAATGTTGTTTTTGGCCTCTGGGGACCTCAAAACGAAAAAGCAAATCGGTCCCTGGTTTAGTTGTTACCATGAGACCTACGGTAATTGCTTATTCCCTATATGGGGAATTCGCTAAAACGTAATATAAGTTAATAAAGGCATTTAGTGGAAAACTGCAGGACTCATACGACCTGAGTGACAGGCGATAAATCAGGGGCATGTTTGCGGGACTATATTATGTATGTTCATTGGGGTATAGGCAACAGTAGCGAAAAATCATAGTCGGTTACGAACACTGTAGCCGACAAAAGACAAATATATCGATGAGCTGATTCGACTCAATAAGCAGAGAAATAAGGAAAATTAATTGAACAGAAGGTATCATTAAATGGCCTGACAAACCAAGATGAACGAGCAAAATATTATGTACGGCGTTTAAAGCAATCTAATCACAAAGAACATTATATGATTGTAACGTTTAGAAAAGCTTTATGCTAGTGCATTGATATGCTTATTAACATGTATAGATATTATACTAAAGACGGAGGCTATACTATAATCAAGGCTAGATGGCTCCGGTTGTGATAGGGCCAATGATGAGCTGATTGTACTAAATAAGCAATGGAATAAGAACTACAGAGGAGAAACCCTATTGCACAAAGATGTTGTGAGGACACAGAATTACACAAGTCTGTAGAGGGGACAGTCCCCTTGAATGTATTGGATTTATTTTGAAAATTCATTCTCCAAGTGTGTTAGAATGCCTATTTTGTAAAACACAAGACTCTTAAAAGGACAACTAAAAGTTTTACCTATATACAAGGGTGTTAAGAAAACTTCCCTCTTATTAATAAAGAACGGCAATTGTTCTCTTATCAGCACTGTATTTGAATGCTGTCCACTTAACATCCTAGGGTAAATCTATGTACAGTGTGATTGAAAAGTCCCAGGACGAGGTAATATATTTTGTTGACCTTTATAAATAAAGGAATGACACTTTGTAAATCAATTATAACTATAAATGTCTACCTTTTTCGAGCTATTATTTCATTTTTCCATCTTAAGGAGGGCGGCCCATGAGGAGTAAGTCAAAATCCTCAAATTGAAGCATGGATCAAGTTTGGTATAAAATTATAGGTCTTATTTAATAAAGCGCCATTCCTCAAGCCCGAACTCAAACGGATAACCAAGTCACAAAATGGCAGCCATTCAAAAACGTCCTTAATCTGCCTTTTTGAATCTTTGAACGGCTACCATTTTTATCGTAAGCTCAAATTTAAGACTATTATATTTATATTTCACCACAAAAAGATTTTTAAAATTTATAATTAGGTTTCTCCGAGTTTTCAACTCTACAGCCTAAACAGTACATCTTCGAAAGTTTGAAAATGTCAAAATCGAATTCCTCACATACTAAAACATACATTTTGACATACAGATCAATAGGGTTCGACATAATAACAAACTGTATATTGTCATAATAGTCGCGCTAAACATAATAATTTTTATTGACCTTATAGCTACATTATCGATCATAGTTGTAATAAACATTATGAATCAGCATTATTTGGTTTAGGGTTTGAAACTATTATATTTATATTTCACCACAAAAAGATTTTTAAAATTTATAATTAAGTTTCTCCGAGTTTTCAACTCTACAGCCTAAACGGTACATTTTCGAAAGTTTGAAAATGTCAAAATCAAATTCCTCACCTACTAAAACATACATTTCGACATACGGATCAATAGGGTTCGACATAATAACAAACTGTATATTGTCATAATAGTCGCGCTCAACATAATAATTTTTATTGACCTTATGGCTACATTATCGATCATAGTTGTAATAAACATTATGAATCAGCATTATTTTGTTTAGGGTTTGAGACTATTATATTTATATTTCACCACAACAAGTTTTTTTAAAATTTATTATAAAGTTTCTCCGAGTTTTCAACTCTACAGCCTAAACGGTACATTTTTGAAAGTTTGAAAATGTTAAAATCGGATTCCTCACATACTAAAACATACATTTTGACATACAGATCAATAGGGTTCGACATAATAACAAAATGTATATTGTCATAATAGTCGCGCTCAACATAATAATTTTTATTGACCTTATAGCTACATTATCGATCATAGTTGTAATAACCATTATGAATCAGCATTATTTGGTTTAGGGTTTGAGACTATTATATTTATATTTCACCACAAAAAGATTTAAAAAATTATAATTAAGTTTCTCCGAGTTTTCAACTCTACAGCCTAAACGGTACATTTTCGAAAGTTTGAAAATGTCAAAATCGGATTCCTCACATACTAAAACATACATTTTGACATACAGATCAATAGGGTTTGACATAATAACAAACTGTATATTGTCATAATAGTCGCGCTCAACATAATAATTTTTATTGACCTTATGGCTACATTATCGATCATAGTTGTAATAACCATTATGAATCAGCATTATTTGGTTTAGGGTTTGAGACTATTATATTTATATTTCACCACAAAAAGATTTTTAAAATTTATAATTAAGTTTCTCCGAGTTTTCAACTCTACAGCCTAAACGGTACATTTTCGAAAGTTTGAAAATGTCAAAATCAAATTCCTCACCTACTAAAACATACATTTCGACATACGGATCAATATATTTTTACAATCCGTTCTTTAGTAAAAACCTGTCTATTGTCATAATCGTCCCGTGAATTATAATACTTTCTATGACCTTATGGAAAGTAAATAAAGATACGTCCTTTACACGCTTTTTTATTTACGCTTATACTGTTACTCACAAGACGATAAATATACAAAAGATGGTAAGTGGTGATCGATTTTGATTGGACACTCCAATCATCATCAGACCCAATAGGCGAATGACAAGAATCTTGAATGGCGTCCCTATTTATACCCTATTGGCTCCCGGAAACACCGGCCAATACATTTTTATAAGTACAGCTGGAATCGAAATTTACTTGTTCATTAATCAACGTATTTCAATTTTTACATTTTTCCTTATAAATATACAATTCTTCCCAAGCATTCATCACATATCCCTTCTTACAAATTCTTTAAAATACATAGATTATCCTCCATTTTTCCTATTGAGTGTCCATTTTGTAACAGGTGTTGTGCGACGTTTGATCTTTCTGGTTTGTTGGTCCTCCATGCAGATATGTGGTTTTTGAAGTTGTTGACGAAGTTCACAGTCTGTCCAATGTAGAAGCTATCACAATCTTTACAATTGATTTTATAGATGCCCGATGCGTCGAATCTGTTACAATCTTCTATTTTTGGGTGCAGTATTTTACTCATGGTGTTCTGAGTCCTGTAGGCTATCGAAACTCCGTATTTCTTGAATCTGTTAGCAGTCCTTTGTGTTGTAGTCCCCGTGTAGCTAAATGTGACATATCTGGTGTTTTCATCTTTTATCTCTTCTAAAGTTGTTCTGCTGTGTAGTGTATTCTGTCTAATGAGTTTTCTTTTCGTCTTTCTTGCGATGTCCTCTCTTGTCTTGGTTCGAAATCCATTAACTTGAGCTATCTTCTTAATGGCTTATCTTCTTAGTTGACCTTATGTCTAAATTTTTTGTCATAGTTGTAATAAACATTATGAATCGGCATATTTAGGGGTTTTAGTTGAGAATGTCATATTAAAAAAAAAAGAATAAATAAACAAATTTAAATATTTATTACCGATTTTACTGGCATGCTCGAATTGAATCCAGACCTCACTGTGCATTTGTTTTTAATTATTAAAAAAAATAATGGTAGTAGTTAGAGTTTCGTTTAGATAGTAGTTTAAATAAAGCTTTCGCAGACATATAGTCTAAAACTATTGTAAAGTATAATACTAGTGGGGTTTTACAAACAAGAGAGATAATAGAGTTCGTGATTTATCAATGATTTTCATTTCTCATCGTTTGTGTTTGCTTTAAAGCAAAAATGAATAGAATAAAGCTCAAGGCTGTAGCAAGCATAACTATATGATACTATTAAATGGATATCATACAAATATAAAAATGTAGTCATCGATACTTTTGCCTATTTACTACATTGGTATTGTTTGAAAAATGCCATTAAAGTACTATATTAGTACTGTAAAGGAGTGTCGTAGATAGACCTTCGTCAATAGGGCTACTGGAGGGCTCCCCCGGGAAAATTAACAATTAATAGACCTTGACTGTAATAACACATAGACACACGTATCCATATAGTCACGAACAAGGGGATTTTAATAGTATATTTCGTACCTTGTGCCAAAAATAAGGTTTTGCTGGCTCGAGATGGTTTTTAAGTTCGAGACGAAGTCGAGAACTTAAATCGATCGAGAGCTGCAAAACCGGGAGGGCTGGTCCTAATCCAACTACGGAACTGCACTCACGGTCACTTTGAGCCTTTCTGGGGGTACCGGAACTGCACTCACGGTCAGTTTTTAATTTGCCTATATCACATTGTGCAACACCATGATTGAATTGATTAAAACTTATTAAATTAGTTGAAATATATTGAAAAGTTTTGATTAAATTAATCTAAACGTCAAAAAATAAACTTACTACTGACATTGTAAAAAATACACATGTGTACAGAAAATTCTAGCATAGTATTTACGATAACATGATAGGCCATATTCTTATTAGTACCTGGGGACCGAGCTTTGCTCGGGGAAAATAATTCCCCCACTCTGCGATTCCCCCTTTACTACTTCCTTCACCATTTCCTTCCCTTCTCATAGCATTTAAGTATTACAGATACATTAATCTAACTGCCACAAACGGTTCCCACACTCTGCGATTCTAAACTTTACTACTTCCTACGTCGTGGACCTGTTGTCATCTCTTTCCATAGCATTTTAGTATTTTAAATACATTAATCTAATTGCCACACACATTTCCGCACTGCTAAAAAGCATTTAATACTTCTTTCACCATTTCCTATGTCTTGGACATTTTTCCATCCCCTCTCATAGCATTTCAGTATTTCAATTTCAGATACATAAATCTAACTGTTACAATTGGTTTCCAGTTCCCAGACTCAACACTGCTCGCCTTTACTACTTCATTCACCTCTTCCTACGTCGCGGACCTGTTTCCCTCCCTTCCCATTGTATTTTAAGATTGCAGATACCTTAATCTAATCCTCGTAAACAGTTCCCACACACCGGACTGCTCGCCTTGACTTACTTCCTTCACCACTTCCTACGTCTCAGATCTGTTTTCCTCCCTTCCCGTTCCCATAGCATTTTAAGATTGTAGATACCTTAATCTAATCGTCATAAACAGTTCCCACACTCCGGACTACTCACCTTTACTACTTCCTTCACCACTTCCTACGTCGTGGACCTCTGTTTCCCTCCCTTTCCATAGCATTTTAGGTTTGTAAATACCTTAATCTAATTGTCGTAAACAGTTGCCACACTCCGGCGGACCGCTCACCTTACTATTTCCCTCACCACTTCCTACGTTGCGGACCTCTGTTTCCCTCCCTTCCCATAGCATTTCAGGATTGTATATACCTTAATCTAATCGTCATAAACAGTTCCCATACTCCGGACCGCTCACCTTTACCACTTCCTACGTCACGGACCTGTCTCCTTACCTTCCCATAGCATTTTAGAACTGCAGATATTTTAATCTAATCGTCATAAACAGTTCCCGCACTCAGGATAGCTCGCATTGACTACTTCCTTCACCACTTCCTACGTTGCGGACCTGTTTCCTTACCTTTCCATAGCATTTTAGGATTGCAGATACCTTATGGAACAGCTGAAGCCACTTTTATTGTTAGTTCTGTCTGGTTTTCTGTAGATGTCGTGTTTTGTTTTCAATTTGTTTCTATTATTTTAGGGTTAGTTTCTCATTATTTGTGTCTGACTGTTTGGTTATATAGCCAACGATAGTAATATAGTAATATAGTACGGTAATATAGTGAACGAGTTATTGTTTATGATTAAATAGTATTATTTGGTTAAACGAGGTTTTAAATTACTGAAATAACAAGAAACAAATTGTAAACAAAGCACGACATCTACAGAAAACCGGACAGAACTAACAATAAAATTGGCTTCAGCATGCTTCAGCTGTTCCATAAGGATGGGAAATCTACCTTAATCTAATCGTCATAACAGATTTCACACTCCGCACTGCTAAGTTAGCCTTTACTACAATGTATCGAGTAAGCTTCAGTATAATCATTGCTCAATAGTAACAAGTGATGTTTTTCCTTTTGTACTGTATTTTGTAATTTCTAGTATACTGTGGGTAGATGCCTTTATGAATACATATGTTACAACTTACAAGTCTTTTGTTTACTTTTTCCTTGTTATTTAATTCAACCAACATGGTTACCTAGTACCCATAAGACTAATGTTAAAAAAATGTGACTTTCAGTTTAATTTTTCTATGTAATTAGATTTTTGTTGGCAGTTCTAACTGCAGTAAACTCGTTTTTAGGCCAAAAATAAACTATTTACAACATTTGAAGAAAATCGTCGGAGCCATTTTCGAGATCTTGGTACAAGCAAGCAAGCAAGCATACATACATACATACAAGCAAACATTGCTTGTATTAGAGTATAGGATAACGAAGCTTCTTTTGTAAAGGTTAGGTTAGGTTAGGTTATTTATTGTTGTATTTATTGGGACAGACACTAAAACGTGTATTAAATGAAGTATTGGATAAAGTAAAACAGAGGACGGAATAAACAGATGACTAAGGGGCTAGCGAAGCGTTCAGCCGTGAAAGACCGATTTTTGACCGTGAGTGCAGTTCCATATGGCTTAGGCGGGCTACCCTTCCAACCCTTGTAAATTCCTTTGACCGTGAGTGCAGTTCGTTGTCAGCCGCAAAACCATTTCGGTCTGTGGTACGAACGCTATTTTTCACCCCACTATACCCTATTACCACTATTCACCACTATAATAATGCACACTGATAGTCAACACAACTACAACTTTAAGGTTATGTAAAAAAAATAATTTGAGGAATCAGCAAAAATAAAAATAAATAGTTGCTAGGCAACGGTGACAATAATCTATTATATTATTAAAGTGATACATTCAAATTTTATGTAAACGGTTAAGGTCATTTACCAAATAAAAATATAGGCATATGGCACATCAAAATGAAGCTTAGAGTGTGTAGATTTGCCGAAAAGTATTGATATGGACGAATTTCCTAAGGGCTCTGCCCCACAGGCTAATTTCCAAAGGGCTACGCCTGGCATATTTCCAAAGTTCAAATGATATAATTCAATTTAGTTCATGAAACAGCTGGTCAGTGCAATGAATTGGTGTTTGTTTATTTACTAGAAAAATGAAGATTGAGGAGGGTTATGTTTGGTTTTAAAGAAAGGTTGTATAAGTTTTGTTTAAGTATTGCTCAAAGTTTTTATTTTGTAATTTATATAGTAAGCTACATGGAAATAGGCTTGACTAAAATTGAAGAATTATGGTAAAACATGTCATTCATGAAGCAGCAATATGAAGAAATTGATGCTAAGGTATGTGTCCGTATGGAGGTATGTTCTTTTGGATCTATTAACATCAAAAGTAGGGGTTTGAAAGTAGGATTACACTTTTAAATCAGTTTATATTTTCAAACTAAATCATAGAGTTGCTGTATTTTAAAACACACATCAGCACCACTTGAATAGCTCTCTAGGTCACATTTTCTTCCCGTTGCAAAGCACGGGTATAGCAGCTTGTACAATTCTAATGCAATGCTATAGATTTTGATTGTGTATTTAAAATGCATTCATGTTTAAAGTAAGGAAGCGGACAGCTGATTTTGCGGCCCCAGGCTGTAAAACCCTGGTTGGCCCCCAAATTACGATGACAGCTGGCATGGCCAGCAAAACGTAACTTTCAGCCACCAATTAACGTATGTTATAAAGCTAAAAACATCATAATGTGGTGAAATAGTATATTTCGTACCTAGGGCCGAAAATGAGGTTTTGCCGGCTCGAGATAGTTTTTAAGTTCGAGACGAAGTCGAGAACTTAAATCGATCGAGAGCCGCAAAACCATTTCGGTCCGTGGTACGAACGCTATTTTTCACCACACTATACCCTATTACCACTATTCACCACAATAATAATGCACACTGATAGTCAACACAACTACAACTTTAAGGTTATGTGAAGAAATAATTTGAGGAATCAGCAAAAATAAAAATATATAGTTGCTAGGCAACGGTGACAATAACACAATTCTATTGAAATGCTATGGATTTTGATTATGTATTTAAAATGCATTCATGTTTTAAGTAAGTAAGCGGACAGCTGATTTTGCGGCCCCGGCCTGTAAAAACCTGCTCGGTCCCCAAATTATGGACAGCTGGCATCGCCAGCAAAACCTAACTTTCGGCCACCAATTAACGTATGTAATACAGCCAAAAACATGATAGTGTGGTGAAAAATTATAAACAGTCCAAATATCGGAACATTTTTAAAGTTTTGTAGTCGCTGCTTCAACCTAATCCCCTAAAATATTTATCTAAAATGCATTTTTATGCTTTTTATTTGTTTGTGTATTTTATGTTTTGTGTGTTATTTTTGTAACTATTTCTGTTGAATATTAAAAAAAAGAGCTAACTCCGTATTATCTTAGTGATTCTTAAAAAATGTCATAGCAGTATAAAAAGTTGAATGAAACCGTAAAACCCTAGGCTAAATTATTACATTTAATGAAAGTTTATTTGTAGCAAAGTAACAAACACGAACGCACTACTAACACCAGACGAATGACACTACTTGAAGACCGGACCAAGCGTAGTGCGAGTGAGGGGAGTAGAAGGAGTGGTTTATAAGCTGTTGACTGTTCGGTGACTCGAGTGCGTTTGGCGCGCAAATAGCTTACGGGTACCGGTTATTGGCAGTGCTGGGGATATATATGAGTGAGGGTTAGGAGCAATACACAAATGGTTTCACAAAAGTGCCCTGGTCAACCCCTTCACCTATAACCCAACCAGATTTAGTCGCGCATAGGAACTTTGGCTACTGCCACTGGTATAGCATTTTTTGTGGTACCAGTTATCGATAAACAAAATAGTATACTTACAATAAACAAGCTTAATTATAATAGAAGTAAATAAAGATAAAATATTTTCTTTCAAAACATGTGTATAATGGTGGTGGTACAGTATATAAGCCGGGTGGTTTGTACTGTACCGGCTCACTCCTTGCTTTGCTGTATACGATCCACGAACGGGTGGTTAGTCTATGTGTGCAAATGCAAGGTTACAAGAGGCCGTCAACACTTAAAAAATAATAAAAAAGTAACATACTTTTAAAACAAATTTCAGGAAGGATTTTTCACCTCCTATATGTTCAAGATGGTGTTGTACCTACGCCACTGTGGTAAAGTATGAAATTTATTTAAGAATTTTGTTTGTAAAATTTTGCTAAACAACAATTTATACGTGTATTATCGGTATTATACAACATACGAAAGGTGACAGTGGATTGGGCCGTTCAGTATTTTTATTACAATAGGGGTAACCGTCATGAAGTGAAATGTTAATGTAGTACAGAGTTTAGTAAAAAATCTATGCGTGTTAACAGTAACAGTTTTGGTGAAAACGACTCTTTGACATATAAAAAACTAACAGTAAACCGTATATCGATCCTTATTTACTCCACGCAAAAACTACGCGGATTAAGGATCACCCTACTAAAACAAAGTTTCTACTTACAATTTTATCATTTGTAATCGTTAGTAATTATTGAAGAATATATTTACCTCAGAAAACATAATATGTTACACCAAGTAGTAACTATGTTACATATACTTTTTGTACATCGAGTTAAAAGTCGTCCAAAAACCGAAAGTTAAATCACAGAATAAATATATATTCAAAGTAGGCCTATAAATAACTTGACGTTAATGTTTAGTGTTACGTAACCAGTCGAAATGTTAGCAGATCATCCACTAGTAACATGTATACATATTGTCACTTCTTGTGAAATTTAAAACAGATTCTAAGCAATGCGTTCACCTACGATGAAACGGGTAAAAATTGGGTTTTCTCACTTTTGACCCTCAAAACACAAAATTTCCCAATTTTTCTCTAAACCTTCCTTAAGAGCTTAAAAAACAAACAATTCAGTATATCAAAGTTGTTTTTGTACGGTTATTGGTTACGGAGAAAACTAAAAAAAAATAATTAAATTTAAAATCCCCATGTTATTCTTATGGAGAATATTGTAAAATGTTATAGTTTGCTTGTTTATGGATATCTTTTGATCAAACTTGGCAAATATATTCATTTTATACTAAGCAATAATTATTTTACTTAAAACA
The DNA here is from genome assembly GCF_028750875.1 of Macrosteles quadrilineatus. Classification (NCBI taxonomy): domain Eukaryota; kingdom Metazoa; phylum Arthropoda; class Insecta; order Hemiptera; family Cicadellidae; genus Macrosteles; species Macrosteles quadrilineatus. The sequence goes on along the minus strand of NW_026543262.1, from coordinate 14,941 downwards.
CACACTATATTAGTTTCCTTGTAGCAGCAAACCTAGGTACTCGTTAAACCTAATTTTATTTAAATAGATCAATTGAAAAGCATTTCAGCCAAATGGAAATTCGCTTAGACAGCAGGTTAGCTGCGGCGGGGGTATTTACTTATTTAGCTGGCCGGCGGGCCGGTATTTACTTATCCTACATTCATTTGAAATTAATCACTAAACGGAGTTAATAACGGCAATGTAAAAACTAAGATTAGTTTTATTTGGTAAATTACGTGGCTTTTATTATTTGCACTTTGGAATTTTATATTTCATCCAGTTGCATTATGAGATTTTTAAATTATAACAATTGAAACGATTGGTTAATAATAATAAAGCTTTGGGAAATCGTATGTTATATCATTCACTATGGGATACAGAAGAACTATTGTATTAATAGTTAAAGGTCATATGCGAGATATAATAACGAGACAAAGTCCGTACATAATGGAAATTGTATAAATGGACATAAAACTTCACAAAACGTAAGTCTATAATTTAGGTAATACGAAAATTTAAAGAATAAAATAACAGTAAATAAAGAAGAAGATGTGAAGATGACAGTGGGGGTTTAATTCAACAGTTGGCCAGCACGTATTTTAGGGTAGTATTATCCTGTATTCCGTATCAACTGGAGTAGAATCGACGTAAGGCTCGAGTAAATACGGAGTGAGGGATACTGCTACCCGGCCTCGAACGCCGGAAGTGGCGCGGAGAGGGGGCGGACGGCCGGTAGTGATATCACTGAATCTAAATATCAAGTAGCATTAATCCCCTCCGTACATCGTTATATATATATATATATATATATACATATATAAAAATTTGAACGAATGGTGTTTTTGGCCTCTGGGGACATCAAACTGAAAAAGTAAATCGGTCCCGGGGTCTAGGTCTTACCGTGCCACCTACGGTAATAGCTACTTCCCTATAGGGAAATTCGCTAATATGCCAAGGGATATTTTATTGAGGCCAGAGGAGAAGTAGTTTGTACAACTTTGACCGAAATACGAGAAGCTTCTCCTTCCAAACTCAAGCCTCACTCTTGGAAAGTGAAGCTGGAGACCTCCATGGCGGGTACTGCGCTGAGAGACCTCCTCCCGGAAAGAGAGCCTCTGAAGGTACTGTGGCTCATGTAGGACAAGAGCCTTGTGCACCATGCAGCACGTCATGATCCTGCAAACAGTGTCTACTGTTGTCATCCCTGCTACAGTTCTGAATGGAGAAACATGTTCAAATCTCGTACGTGCGCTAGTTTTTGTTTATAATTATTGTATTGTTGAAATCAGCTGTTTTACTGTTTAACAATATAAACGTGAACAGATACATAGGCTAGTTTTGTGTTTTTACATAGTGTGTCTGCACAATGAAAATAACCTTTAATTTGAATTTGTAATTATCACATTGTTATGTATGTTTGCGTACAATTCAGTAGTATTCGACAATATGTTGATTTCTTTTTAGGTTGATTGTTCTATTTGAAAATTACATATAAATTAGTAAATGACTTTAGATATGTTAGATAAGTAACGGGTTCAGTCACAAATCCACTGTTTTATTCTAAATACAGACAATTCACCCAATGTTATCATTTTAATTTGTGTATGTATTGAAATAATTGTTAGGACCAAAATGTCAATCTAAAGGTTTGTAAAATACAGGGAATTCCATAAATATACCTTATATCACAATATGAGCCCCATTGAATATATTTATGCCAAATAGGTGAATTCTGTTTCCCTTAATAGTATAATTAGAGAAACCCTTTAAATGATGTTCAGTATACAGTTTCCTGAGTTAATACAATAACTATTCAGTCTCGTAGACATTCGGGGAGCGAACTGGCCGTAGGTAGAGTGTGGGACTTAGGTCCCTGAGGTTTCGGGTTCAAATCTCACCAAATCAACAATGGATTTTATCTAAGTGAAATTCCGCAACCCCCAAGTCTAACCAGAAGTAATGTGAATAACGATCCTGGGCTAGAGCCTTGCGTTCTAGGTAAAAAAAAGTCTTGAAGATTTTTCGTACTGTAATTTCGTGCATTGTTTATTTTACTAGCTTAAGTGACTAGCTGGCTTTACGAAATAGTGATACAAATATTGTTACAACTAAAACCATGTATTGTATCCGGTTTCTGTAGATAGATAGTGATACAATATTGTTCAGAGAGTTTAATGTTGAAATTAAAACAGCCATATTTGTTTGATTTTTTAATCCCATCAGGACGAAGATTAGATTTTGTTTTAAAGAAGATTTTTGTTTTATTGAAGGTATCAAAGGTTTTTTAAAAGCAATAACTTGATTCGTTACAAGAATAAATACATGTTTTAAGTAACTATAACCAAATAACAACTATCTTAATTTAGCGAAAGAACCTTAAGTAGTATGAACTTGACAACACGCCATAATATGTTTTCTATTTGCCTACTTAAATGTGTGATAGGTCTACTTTAAGTCCAACCCCGACAAAAGCTGTGATGTTGAAGCTGTCGAAAGTAATAAAAATCTGTACACAGTTTCTTTTTCATCAACAATTCCGTTAAAATCCTTTTATTAGGTGGCAATTGCTTCAATAATTCGTTTTCCTATATTTTATCTTCTCATAATAAAAATACTATACCACACCTTAGTGTAGTGTAAGAAAACGTGCAAAAAAGTGTAACAGTTTGTCTAAAAACATCCATATTCACAGTAAGGTATACGAGAGGTACACATAACCAATAATTATAGTCCCACTGTCATATTACCTGTTGACGACATCATTGGTAGTTGATACCCTGTTAATGAGTGGGGTGGACACTATATTAACAGAGTATTAATCCTTTGGGTAAACTATGACCGATAACTGTACTGCATTGGAATTTCGATCATTTACTGTCAACAGTGTCCCCTATAGCCATTTTTATCAACATCATCAAAACTATAAATTCAATGTTATCTTGGTTATATTTACTTTATAGATGTGTTGTTATTTAATTCTGTGGCGTTTATCATTATGGTGATATACTTGAAGTTAAATCAGTATTTGTATTAACATTTGGCTAACTTTTTGTTGAATATTTTCGTATCCGTGTGTGTGTGTGTGTGTTTATGACGACTCTTCATTACTCTATGAAGACGGCTTAAAATAGCTTGGTCAGTTAGAAAATTAACTATTTTGAAACCAATGGCAAAAATGTCATTGCTAGCGTAAAAAAATGAACATTTGACAGTGCATTCTTTAACTTTTGGTGTGTCAAATTTTAGTAGGAGAAATATGTATCGTATGTATCGTGTTTGATGCAATATACATTTTCATTTTATTTTAAGTAAAGATTGCAAATAAATCAAATCAGAGACGATTATCAAAATTTATGTACATTTTGGAGTTTTTTAGTTTACTATCCTTGTTTTCTTCAGAACAGCCAATTCTTCTGGTAAAACATAGTTCATCGACTATGTTCTCCATGATTTGGGACTGCTCCATATCCAAAAGACCGATCATCCAACAATCCTCCATTGAAAATCCAATATTGAGTACCCATAGATTGCGAGGAAGGTTCGTTTCACCTAATGTTTAGCTGGGTCGGAAAAGAAGCGATTCCGACCACGTGAAGAATTCCATGATAAAATTAAGTTATCCCTGGAAGAAAAGTCGAAATGATTCAACTGGAAAACTTACGAGTTTGCAGTAGTGTTTTACCAAACTGCAATAGAACTACTGCAATGATTTGCTTATCAAATATTAAAACTAGTAAATAATACATTTATGGTGTCCCGTATAGAACAACCCATCACCCATCATACATTAGAAAAATAAAGTTAGTTCTTCATTCAATCTCATAGAAAATAGATCCCGATGTTTATTGATGTTCAGTATCGATTCACTTCTTACTTTGATCGATACATTCCATGAACAGGACTTTTTTTATGTTCACCATCATCCTAAGATGCTAGGTTGTTTTTGTTTTCCTAGGACGCTAGGCACGAGCCCGGAATTGTTTTTCACATTACTTCAGGCTAAACCTAGGGGTTACGGCATTATCACTTAGATCAAATCCATTGGTGATTTGGCGAGATTTGAACCTGGGACTTGTGGCTCTGATGTCCCGTGCTCTACCACTAGGTCAGCTCGTTCTCCTACGCACAGGCCTGGGGCCCATGAAGAAGGTTAAATGCCAAAACAGCCTCTGTAAATTAAAAAAGGATATACCAATTACACTTATTGAATAATATCAACCTGAAATTATTGAAATATACACGATTTATATATTGTTTTTCATATTTCAAATTAAGGTACATGATAGAATAAATATAAAGTAACAAACAATTAGTATACTCCGTGTACCATGTTTCAATCTCACACAGCACACACAACACACAATTGTTTGACACATAAAAATCTACAAAATTATGCCCTCCATACTCGATCTCCGGTCGAATCTTCATAACAAGAACCTCGATAACAAGTCGTCCTTGATAACAAGTGTCATTTTCAAACCCCCTTTTATTTTACCCACAATCACATGTAAACCTCGATAAGAAGTCAACCTTGATAAAAAGTCTTATTTAATAATCCCCTATATAGTCTCGTTATCGAGGTTCTACATATGGATCACTGAGCTGACAAAGTGCCATTTATACGTTAGCTCGTCTCAGAAAATACACAGAACCACGTTTACAAATCGCGTTTCAGACAAGGTAGTAACGGCACCAATTTGCAATTTAAAGTAACCGGCTTTATTAGCAAGTCGCAATTTGAAGTGAGATGGTGTATAATTCGCAATTCGCAGGTTATGGGGATGGGGCTGGGAGATCGTTAGCAATTAGCTGTCTCTCCCACCCCTCCCACCCTCCCCTCGTCCGCACCATTGTAAGCCAATGAGAATAAAACCCGACTGAGGTGTGGGCATTGTGATCGGCACTCGTCTCTCTCTCGCTCTCTCGCTCTCTCTTTTCCATCCTCTTTCTCCCCATTAACAGGTCGTTCTTGACTTGTAACGTACACTCCCTAATTAACAATATTTTTATGTTCCATTATTTTTGTCGATTTTTCCTTCCAGCATAAACATTATTGGTCAGATCGGTCAGATAGCAGGTTACTAATCACAATAATAAGCATTTAACTTGTTTTCGTAGCTCTTAGAGTTTGCTACAAAAAACGCACCAATGTTGTACTAGGTACGCTTTAAATAATGAAACTGTCCCGCTCATTACAGAGCATCAAGAAGGGTCGCCTCACGTTAAATTTTTAACAAAACCAAACAAAAAGACTACTTATAATAAAATATAGCATCTGTTATGTCGTTATGTCTTACCAACTATCACAATAACTAAGGGAGAAAATCAAATTTTAGAATGTAGCACTCTCTGAGAGCGGCTCTTTTGTTGGTATCCCAATTTCGACCTGAACCCCAAAACGGGGTATTTTGGGGGCAGCTCAAAAGTTTTAAAAGTAAACCCTTTCAAGTGACCTCATTTGAAATACCATCAGTTTGAGAAAATTGGTTAAAACTAGAGGTCTCTGAACTCATCACATAATGGGGGCCATTTTTTCCTAAGCCTGAGAGACCCCACTAAAAATAGGTATCAACATTCCCTGATAACTTTTTAATGGGTTGTACTAGGAAATCTAAACTCAGTGTTACAATAACAAGAAAGTTATAAGTACTACAGTAAAACCCCACCAACTCGGCTATTTATTTGTGAACTCAGAGGTTGTCGAGTTTGGAGGTTGTCGAGTTTGGGGGTTGTCGAGTTTGGGGTTTGTCTTGGAGGTTGTCGAGTTTGGGGGTTGTCCAATTTGGGGGTTGTCCAGTTTGGGGGTTGTCCAGTTTGGGGGTTGTCCAGTTTGGGGGTTGTCGAGTTTGGGGGTTGTCCAGTTTGGGGGTTGTCGAGTTTGGGGGTTGTCGGGTTTGGGGGTTGTCGAGTTTGGGGGTTGTCGGGTTTGGGGGTTGTCGAGTTTGGGGGTGGTCGAATTTGGGGGTTGTCGGGTTTGGGGGTTGTCGGGTTTGGGGGTTGTCGGGTTTGGGGGTTGTCGAGTTTGGGGGTGGTCGAATTTGGGGGTTGTCGGGTTTGGGGGTTGTCGGGTTTGGGGGTTGTCGAGTTTGGGGGTTGTCGAGTTTGGGGGTTGTCCAGTTTGTCGAGTTTGGGGGTTGTCGGGTTTGGGGGTTGTCGAGTTTGGGGGTTGTCGGGTTTGGGGGTTGTCGGGTTTGGGGGTTGTCGAGTTTGGGGGTTGTCGGGTTTGGGGGTTGTCGAGTTTGGGGGTTGTCGGGTTTGAGGGTTGTCGAGTTTGGGGGTTGTCGGGTTTGGGGGTTGTCGAGTTTGGGGGTTGTCGAGTTTGGGGGTTGTCGAGTTTGGGGGTTGTCGGGTTTGGGAGTTGTCGAGTTTGGGGGTTGTCGAGTTTGGGGGTTGTCGGGTTTGGGGGTTGTCGAGTTTGGGGGTTGTCGGGTTTGGGGGTTGTCGGGTTTGGGGGTTGTCGAGTTTGGGGGTTGTCGAGTTTGGGGGTTGTCCAGTTTGGGGGTTGTCGAGTTTGGGGGTTGTCAAGTTTGGGGGTTGTCAAGTATGGGGGTTGTCGAGTTTAGGGGTTGTCGGGTTTGGGGGTTGTCGGGTTTGGAGGTTGTCGAGTTTGGGGGTTGTCAAGTTTGGGGGTTGTCGGGTTTGGGGGTTGTTGAGTTATCCAGAATATTGGCATTTGTAATGGGATATAATAAATATTTTCATAACAGACTAATTTTTACACATAAATTTATTACTTTCATGAGTATTTTCACATGTTAAATAAACAATCTTCAAAGAAATTTTGAATATTAAATTCTGAATTTAAATTTAAAGCGAAATTTTCTTGGAAATTGCAGATTTTTGCGTGCGCCCTGTCATCTGTTGACTGTCGAGTTAGTGAGGTTCTACCAATAATTTAACTATGTTCCTTTTAATTAAAGAGTTGTTACTGGTCCATATAAATTAAATATCTACTTCAGTTCACAATGGTGCTACATAATCCGCAGAAACATCAGCTGAAAACTTAAACAGCTATTCTCGAAAAACCCAAATTCTTTGAATGAGTATTGCATCATAACTATCAAAACAAACCGGAATCAACACAAGATCTTGACTCTTTGCAAAGTGTAGTTGGAAAGTTAATGGTGCCCTAACCCGACGTGAGCCCATTGCAACTAACGTCCCCCCCCCTCGGAGACCGGCGCCCGTTCCGTTGCCATGGTAATTATAGGGATAAAACAATCCGCCCCTCCCACTTCTCTTCTAAATATTAATTTTACTCGCCGACGATATTGATATTCGGATTCATACCAAGATTGCTGCTTTTAGCCATCGCGCTTGTCGCAAAAGTTAACTCAAACGTTTTTCGATATGAAACGTAAGCTATTGAAGGTTTGCCATAGCCTATTTTTGTTCTATAGTGAATAGGGTAGTTAATATACCGTTTCTTTATTTTTAAGCTCTAAACGTTAAAGCAATGTAAATCGGGCTTTTTTATGTTTTAAGGGAACGAATTTGTAAAAACAATTTTTGAAAACTGTACTTTCCTGTCAAAGGGAACATTCATTATTATCGATGGTTTTTTCGATGTATAGATATTTTTGTTTTACCTTACGATCCACATTTCTTATATTTTAATATCTTTAAACGCATGGTTATCTTGCACAACCAACAAAGATCAAAATGCCATATATATGTAGTCAACTAAAGCATATTATCTTTGTTTTCACAAGAGTAAAATACAGTTTATGAATAAAGAAATTATATATAATAAATTGTATAGAACTTATATTTAACACTATATGTCTTATACACACTCTTACATACACATTATTGTATGCCCGCACAATTATATACACTGTACTGTAAATAATTGCAATACAATAAAGAAAAGTACAAACGATGCAAGACAGAATTTTTGTTTGGTAAACAAATTTAGGAGGCAGTGTCAAGTTTTTTATACCATAAAAATAACATTTCCTCTGAAATTCAACAAAAAATTATTCAGCCAAAATAGTATTGTGATATAAAGTAAAATGTAAAGTAAAATACAGACAAATAATATTAGTTTAGACACTAATATTTCAACACAATAACGATGTTTTCCGATTAAAAATATTCTCAATACTTTTACCAGAGAGAAAATACATTTTCGAAAACCAATGGATTTTTTCTACGCTTTCACAAAACTGATATTTACAGACCGACTCATCTTCTAAGTTGATCACTAACTCATAGAGAATAACCGTTAGCAAGAAAAGTTAGGTACTTTGTGATTTCCATTTAGTTCAGCACCTCGTCAGCGCCAAAAAGAATCCTGAAATTTCCCCGCTGGGACAAATATAAATCAGACGGTGAAGGGAAGTTCCCCCAAATATTCATAAATCTCGACTCGCTTCGGTGTTGGGCTTAAACAACATTTCCCACACGACTTTTAGGGCGATCTTTGACAAAGTACTATTACAAACGATATCGTAACATTTCCCACATGACTTTTAGAACGAGCTTTGACAAATCACAAACGATATCGTAACATTTCCCACATGACTTTTAGAACGAGCTTGGACAAACACTATTACAAACGATATCGTAACATTTCCCACATGACTTTTAGAACGAGCTTTGACAAAGTACTATCACAAACGATGTCGTAACATTTCCCACATGACTTTTAGAACGAGATTTGACAAAGCACTATCACAAACGATATCGTAACATTTCCCACATGACTTTTAGAACGAGCTTTGACAAAGTACTGTCACAAACGATATCGTAACATTTCCCACATGACTTTTAGAACGAGCTTTGACAAAGTACTATCACAAACGATATCGTAACATTTCCCACATTACTTTTAGAACGAGCTTTGACAAATCACTATCACAAACGATATCGTAACATTTCCCACATGACTATTAGGGCGAGCTTTGACAAAGTACTATCACAAACGATATCGTAACATTTCCCACATGACTTTTAGAACGAGCTTTGACAAAGTACTATCACAAACGATATCGTAACATTTCCCACATGACTATTAGGGCGAGCTTTGACAAAGTACTATTACAAACGATATCGTAACATTTCCCACATGACTATTAGGGCGAGCTTTGACAAAGTACTATCACAAACGATATCGTAACATTTCCCACATGACTTTTAGAACGAGCTTTGACAAAGTACTATCACAAACGATATCGTAACATTTCCCACATTACTTTTAGAACGAGCTTTGGCAAAGTACTATTACAAACGATATCGTAACATTTCCCACACGACTTTTAGGACGATCTTTGACAAAGTACTATTACAAACGATATCGTAACATTTCCCACATGACTTTTAGAACGAGCTTTGACAAAGTACTATTACAAACGATATCGTAACATTTCCCACATGACTTTTAGAACGAGCTTTGACAAAGTACTATTACAAACGATATCGTAACATTTCCCACATTACTTTTAGAACGAGCTTTGACAAATCACTATCACAAACGATTTCGTAACATTTCCCACATGACTTTTAGAACGAGCTTTGACAAAGTACTATTACAAACGATATCGTAACATTTCCCACATTACTTTTAGAACGAGCTTTGACAAATCACTATCACAAACGATATCGTAACATTTCCCACATGACTTTTAGAACGAGCTTTGACAAAGTATTATCACAAACGATATCGTAACATTTCCCACATGACTATTAGGGCGAGCTTTGACAAAGTACTATTACAAACGATATCGTAACATTTCCCACATGACTATTAGGGCGAGCTTTGACAAAGTACTATCACAAACGATATCGTAACATTTCCCACATGACTTTTAGAACGAGCTTTGACAAAGTACTATCACAAACGATATCGTAACATTTCCCACATTACTTTTAGAACGAGCTTTGGCAAAGTACTATTACAAACGATATCGTAACATTTCCCACACGACTTTTAGGACGATCTTTGACAAAGTACTATTACAAACGATATCGTAACATTTCCCACATGACTTTTAGAACGAGCTTTGACAAAGTACTATTACAAACGATATCGTAACATTTCCCACATGACTTTTAGAACGAGCTTTGACAAAGTACTATTAAAAACGATATCGTAACATTTCCCACATTACTTTTAGAACGAGCTTTGACAAATCACTATCACAAACGATTTCGTAACATTTCCCACACGGTTTTAGAACAACCTTTAATAAATAAATGTCAAAAACGATATTGTAACATTTTCCTCACCACTTTTAGAATGTGCTTTGACTAAGTACAATTACAAACGATATCGTAACTTTTCTCACACGGTTTTGGAACAACCTTTGATATATAAATGTCATAACAGATATTGTAACATTTTCAACTCAATTTTTAGAAAGATCTTTGGCCAAGTAGCATCACATAAATATATTAAAATTCGTTTGAGTTTTAGGACAATCTTTGATAAAGTATAATCACAAAAGATATCGTAAAAAAATACATTATGTTACTTTTTTAATATCCGTGTGATACTTCTGGTAGGTACACATTTTGGGAATGCTGTGTTATTTTATATTCCTACAAATGAATACACATTTTAAATGTTATGTATTTTCCGTTTCATACTAAGGATTGTCCAGAAATCTCCATAATCTATTCACAATAAAAAAAATAAACTACTTATTATCGTGTACTACTAGCAAGTCCGTCAACTAAGATAAATCATTATATTTCCATACGTTCAAATATATCACAGTGTTTTACGTAGTCAAATTATATAAATAGTAATTGAACACAATCCTTCAACGGTACATAACCAGCGCTTAAAAATTGTTTCATGTTGTGTTCTGTGTTATGATTGCAAAAATAGAATTATCATAGGTGGGATTTAAAGTGCTTTAAGGTATCTGAAAATTGGTCGAAAATCTTCCACGGCACGTATAAGCAATGACACGCCCCACGATTCTACACCACCACGTTTTGTATGGTTTAGACTCCCCGCAACGCCGTATGACAGCCCCTAGCCGACAGATGGGCTAACGCGATTATTGCCACTTGCTATTTGCTATTTTGTAAGTACTAATTCCCTTTTGTCACCAGTCTGTGATTAAACCCAAGAGAAACGCGTCAATCAGGATTTGTATAGAGCAATTGCGCAAACTGGTATTTACTTACCAATTATTGAAGGGTTCGAAATTTCTAGGTTTTTAGTCAATGTTACCATTGACTATAAACAGGATAGACTGCCCATGTAATGTAAAATTTCAAGCCAAAAAACGTTGTGCAATATGAGATGGTCTGTGAACTATTGGCAATATCTGTGTCAAGTGATAAATAAATCAGCTGTTAGCTATGATACTGCATTGATTTTAATTAATATTTAACCCAAAACACTAGTACCCTCTGGTGAGATGGTCTTGAAATTCGTGTATTTTCTTCAAATTTTTACATCACATTGAAAGTATATTCTGTGTATGGTCAATGATGTTACCTAGTTAATATTTTATTTGGAGGTGCGTGATAGGCTACATATTTTGTGTTTACAGGTAAATTGTATTCCTAATCGGTTCGTCATGGCGTCTTGGTGAATTTTAGACACTCACTTGGACGAACATTTGACAAACAAACTCGAAAGACACATACTTGGATTAACACTATAGATGAACACTATAGACTAAAACACTTCAACGTACACTATTGAAGAAGCATACTTGAATTAACACTACGGAAGAACACACTTGGACGAACACTATAGACTAAACACTCTTCAACGAACACTATTGAAGAAGCATACTTGGATTAACACTACAGAAGAACGCACTTGGACGAACACTAAAGACTAAAACTACTTCAACGAACACTATTGAAGAAGCATACTTGAATTAACACTACAGAGGAACACACTTGGACGAACACTACTGACGAAACTCTTTGGCGAACACTATAAACTAAACACACTTCAACGAACACTGTAAACTAAACACAATTCGACGAACACTGTAACTAAACACAATCAACGAACACAATAAACTAAACACACTTCAACGAACACTATAAACTAAACACACTTCAACGAACACTATTAAACTAAACACAATTCAACGAACACTATAAACTAAACACACTTCAACGAACACTATAAACTAAACACACTTCAACGAACACTATAAACTAAACACACTTCAGCGAACACTATAAACTAAACACAATTCAACGAACACTATAACTAAACACACTTCAACGAACACTATAAACTAAACACACTTCAACGGACACTATTGAAGAAACATACTTGAACAAAAAGTATAGATAAAACACACGATGACGAAACCATAGAAAACCTTTAGCTTTAGGAGTGTAGTTGAATAATTTCAGCTATATTACTTCATAAATATGAATTACATCAATATGATAAATAAATAAAGTATAATGGAAAACAAAAATCACAAAGACAAAATCAAAATAATATCAATAGTGAATTATCCTAATTTTAAAGTTCAACATAACTTCCTCTACGATACAATGATCGATTTTATAAAACAGTCAACTACAATGTTGACGCAATATTAATATCTTGTCCCAAAATATTGCCTGGAGTCAAGAACAAATCGAACTACGGTAGTATATTTTTGCCTCAGTTCCGATACACATAGGTTCCATTTTGAACAGCTTTCAATTAAGGGCGATCCATTTTGTGTGGGTGGAAGGAGTTACTGTCCAACTCAAATTGACCAATAACTCCACGAAAACATCCTCTCACAGAAAACAAGGTTGCTACTTTTCTCTAGGTTATGGAAAGGTTTAACTATCTCTAACCCTCTATACTCAATTGTCATTATAATTTAAAGTTCCCAAATCTTTTTGTCAAAAGATGTGTTACAATTTAGTATATTTCTAGCTGGGTTATATAAGTTTTCCAACCCCTGTGGGACGATGTAATTGTTAACTATAATTGAAAGATTTATTTATTGAGGGATAAATATAAGAGCCCATAAGAACAAACGAGAGTGGCAAGCTCATGTAAATAATCAATATCTGCACCAATGAGTTATGGGTAATAGAACTTTAAAGTCTTCGTATTTTACTTTTTTTTCTTGGACGAAATTTTGCCAAGCCCAACTCTGAAGGGGTGTCTTTGACGTTTCAGTGCAATGAAAAGGAATTGATGAGGTTTATAGTGAAACTTTTCATATTTTGTAAACCGAATCTTTGATAATTCAAGGCAATAATTACTTAAACATTGAAAATTCCATAAATCTAATGGAGTTTGATACTCACTGTATCCAGTTCAAATAATTTTTGTTGGATTGAAAAACTAGATCATGGTTACAGAACCTGCGAAAAAGGTATCTAAATCGGCATTTAAGTAAGCTGTAACATGTTTTGTGTTTTGATCACAACTGAGATAAGGTTTGTATATGATTTGCACATAAATATCTAAAATATTTAACAGGATTAAACAGTATATCAATATATAAATTGAATCAACAATGCTGATAACGTAGAGACTGTTGACATCAAATTAGATTGAGTTCCAAATAGATTTGTGAACTATTTGCAGTTTTAACTCTTGTTTGCGTATTTTCTACTAATTGTCAATAATAGCTTGTGATTAACAATGGCTAGTGATCCTCTAAAATCCAATAATGTTAATGGTGTTAACTGTCTGTTATCCACTGCGAGGGTGTGACGATTCTACTTTGTTCAGTTCATGATCGGAGGAGCTGAACCTTACCTATCACAAATTAGGATTTGTAATAGTGTAAAACGTAAGGGTAGCGAGCTTGTCTAATGGTAGAGTGCGGGACTTCGTCCGTCTTCGAATCCCACAATCACCAATGGATTTTTATAATATTAATGCTGCGACTCTCTAGGACTTTAGCCTGAAGTAATGTGAAAAACTGCTGCGGGATATAACCCTAGCGTCCTAGGATGTGAAAGTCGGACATAAAAATATAATTTAAAAAAGTATAAAAACATCACTCGTGTGTTGAGGCCAATCTGTAACTGTGCCTATTTTTTGAAACACAAAATGTCAGATTACTCAGTTTAGATGAGACCCTGTGCTCCACCAAGACCTATAACATATGATTTTCATATATTGCATTACTACTGTCCTCTGTAATTTTAATCAAGGTAATTGTATACTATAATACTTAGAGAAGTCCGTGATACATATATGAAATTTCATTTAAAACAATTATTGTAAACCAACTTTTACTATGGTCGATCACAGATCTTACTTTAAAACCCGTAAATTATCTAGCTACATAGTTTTAAGTTTCAGTCGGGTTAACCCTTTTGGTTGTCAATGCACGTGTCCACAAGATGAAACTAATTGAAAAAGGATGGTTGAAGTTAGTGAAGTTACAAACTAAAAGTTTCTATAATTACCTACAATTATTGAGGTTAATCCATGCCTGTTTTTTTCATTGTCTATTTATCATTATCATCATCGAGAGAGAGACAGAGAGAGGGATGGATAAAGAGTAGGAGAGAGAGATAGGGAGAAAGAGAGCGCGCCAAACGAACCATGTAATGATGAGCAGCACTGTTTACAATAGGATATCGCCCCCATCTGTTAGGCGCTGGCCGCCCATAAATAAAGTAGAACCCTTACAGCGGCCTATAATTGAATCACTTAACGGGTCGCTGCTAAACTAATTGTACAAATTGCACCACTTGGGGGGAGGGGTGGAGATCATCCCCAGCTCGCGTTACTGCTGCTTGCCACCCGGTAAACTTTCCTCAGTATTTCTAACTTGAAAGGAGATCACCCCAGCTCGCGTTACTGCTGCTTGCCACCCGATAAACTTTCCTCAGTCTAACTTGGAGGGAGATCATCCCCAGCTCACGTTCTGCTGCTTGCCATCCGGTAAACTTTCCTCAGTTCTAACTTGGAGGGAGATCATCCCAAGCTCACGTTACTGCTTCTTGCCACCCGGTAAACTTTCCT
>NW_026543261.1:0-38787 GCF_028750875.1 Macrosteles quadrilineatus | reverse complement strand
TCTTAGAGAGGCTATATGGGACAAACGCCTCAAACTACATGCTAATAGACTTTCTTGAGGATGTAACTAAACGTGGTTAACTCCATCCTCATATAAGAAGAAAACCTCACTTTGTCCAATGTCAATTTAGGAAATAGATGGTATTCCGCAAACCTACCTCTTCCGGGGTTAATTGCATGAACACCAACTTTCCTTATTCTACGAATTTTTAATTTTCAAGCAAAAAAAACATCACTTGATGAAGGCAATTGTCTTAACAGAAAACTAGCTAGAAATTCACTTTTTTGTTGTGTACACACAACGAGATTCTCAAGCACTTGGAGCAAGCACTGAAAATAAGTTACTTGTAACCAGATATCTTTGTGAACGCACCCTTTTATGCAATGCTTAGAATAAGAATCACAGACAAAGAGTGTTTTCATAATTAGTTAATGTGTTACATTTACCTATTATATTAACTCCAGATATTTAATCTAGGGTTGTTGATGGTTCATATAACTGGGGATTTAGGTGGAGTATTTGTGATTTGTTTATCATGCATACCATTCCATACTTACTTATGCTAAATAAAACATGTTTCTACCACACCATTTCATTCATTGGAAATTTAAAACTCTTACATTGAACATAAAATTACTTTTTGCCTTGGACAGGCCAGTGCATTCTATTTGATGAATGAATGAATATATAGTTTATTCCAAAAAACATTGGCTACAAACTGTGATTATAAACTAAAATAAAGTATCAGACAGAGACTTTTGTCACTAAAAATACATACGAGTTTTAATAAAGCCAAAATATATAACAATAAAATAAAGGAACTAGCAGACATAGGCAGTGCTACCTGTGCGTCTGCTAAGTTGCTGTCAAATAGAAAAAAGAAAAATTATTGAATTTTGGAATGGCAATTAAAAAAGACAATAGGTTGTTATTATTATTACACGAAACAACACAAACTACAAAAAAAAAAAACCAAAACTAAGACTCTCTATGAAACCTAATGAGGTTTTTTATGCAAAGACTTTTATTGATTTAGTTGGACTGTTGATCTATGCAGATGCCAATTGACTCGACTATCGGCGTTAATATTTTATGCCACTGAACCTAGTGAAAAGAGTAATCTTTTAGGGTTTTTGCATCGACTCATTTAACTTTTATTGAAGTGATGGAGAGATTTTACTTGCAGTGTAGTTTTGCAGCTTAAGCCCTTTCCTTGTGGATCTTGGACTATTATTTGGTATGTAAATGAATAGAAGGTGTGTAACTCATATTCAGGACCAGAGTAAGTGATCTTGCCCATAATCAGTACTAAAGTAGTAATACAATTTTAGTTAAAAAGTTGTCTCTTCAGCAAAAGTATATGTACATTTTTTAATATTTTGAATTGTTATTTTATAGTGTTTTATTGCACTACTGTATTAACAACAATGAGTGTTTTTTTTAACCTAATACAAAAGATTACATTGCATTGTTAATATATTCAACCAAACATAGTGGATTATTTTCTGACCCAGGAGGGGAGTATAATCTTAAGAACAAAGTTTTTGTTGGCAATCTCTTATTTGGTTGGCTTAATTTTTCTTACATTTTTGGTATATTGTTTATGATCTGAGCATGGTTGGAAGAAGTTAGCAGACTTTATAAACTGGAGCCAACAGAACAGAAGTCCTATTCCCTTACCATTCGAGCAGTCATATACCCCTTCTGGAGTACATTACCCTTTTATGTATCCCCCACACAAAAAGAATTTTGATAGAAACTTTTTAGTTCACAAGAAAACTATCTTCCCTTGTATAATCTGTCAAAGATTTTCTATTCCATCTTATTTTCTCTATAGCAAATTTGTTTATCTGAAATGTTAACATAAGCTATGTCAATCAACTAAGACCACTCAAATTTATAAGTAACCATTTAATAGGTTTATTTCCTTTGTTTTGTATTATTTGGAAATATCTCTCTTGAATTTTTAAACAAACCATTACCGTTCAAAGAGAAACAATCTTATAGTTTTAACCAGCTAGATTGCATGCGACGCAGATTACCTTTAATAACTAATATGTTGTCATCTTTACTCGCTTCCATTTCATAACGATGTCTGTGATTGTTATCTTCATTGTCTGTTTCTGCTTAGGTATCTCTGCAAACTCTTTTAATGAAGAAGTAGCAGAACTAGCCAGTCAGTATTTCACATTGAAGAATGTCAGTGAAATTAATGTATTTTGCTGTGGACTACATGGTAAAAATATTGGTTTTAATAGATTTGTATCATATGGCTATCATAATAGCTAATAGCTAATTAATATTCTGTAAAGATGATAAACTTAAGATGAGCAGCTACCACGATTACTAGAAAAATACCGGTATGGATCATAAACATAAACAAAGTGACGTTGTTGGCCCGAATCCTATACTAATAGCATTGAACATATGTTTTGGCAGTTCCATTTAAGCAATGTTAAATAATGTTTATTTCGGGCCAAAAACGTCATTTGTTTATGATTATGATCCATACCGGTATTTTTAATCGTGGCAGCTACTATAGATTTTTGTAAATTTTAAGGAATATATATTGAATATTTTTAACAAACTTTACAGTATAATAATCATAAATATACGCATCGATTTTAAAAAAAATTTCTTTGGGTTTAGCTTTACTACTGGTGTCTAAACAAGCTGCTCTGTTAATTAATAGTCATTATGTTGTCAACCAACAATGCTGTAAGGCCTGTATGGATTATTTACACCAGGATTTAGACTGCTGAGATGCCCACTGATTAAGAAATGAAATAAAAATATTTTTATGCTTAGATGAAACCAGCAGATTTAATAACAAAACATCTTTACTAGGTACTGTATTAGAATCGTATTAGGTTACTAGGTTCGCAGACAAAATATTGGACTTTTTTTACTCAAGTCAGACTATTTTAACCTAAATGATCAATGGAATCTATATATACATAACTATGTGTATGATGTATGTGTTGGATTTAACCAGCGGTCCATATTTGATACAAAAGTAAGAAAAATTGTTGAAGGTTTAACTGAAACCTTTTGTATTACAGTACCATGATGGCACACCAACAACTTTACAGCCAAACTAACAAATAAAAGTTTATGTTTATAAAAGTAGGGGGGTAGCTAAAAAATAAATTTTAATAAGTTTACCCAAATAAAATCTTGAGATTGTATACCTTTAAACATATTGTTTTATCATCATTTCAGAAACTTTTAAAATGATGGAACACCTCATGAAATACGAAGCACACCCAATGAGGGTAGGGTCGGGCATAAACATTTTGGACAAGGATAACTTCATATCTATGATGACGGTGAGGTACCATAAGCTGGGGATTTACTTGGACTATGACTGTGATTTCACAAAAAAAGTATTGGAAAGGGTGAGTACTATCTCATTTTACTAAAGAAAAACAGGTATTAAAACTACAATAAGCTTTGTTGGGTGAATTATAGTTATATTTAAAGAAGAACTATGTTCTAAAAGACTGCTGTAATCAATATTTAAATCATATTACGGCTCTCTTATACATGCTTTCCTTCTAATGTATTATTAACATCATGTAATTGTAAAACAAAACTACATATACATGTTGTTTGTGTTCATGCAGCACAAATAAAATGGTTTGATAGGCTAACTATTTCCTTTTATTACATTTTTTTTATACAGGGTGACACAAAGGAACCGGACGATTTTTAAACAGCTGTTCCATTGTCGCACGTGGTAGGAAGATTGTGGTTATGTCATTACCTTCAGTGAGGCTTGCCATTTTTGTTGAAATGGCTCAATGGACCCTAGACCATCGCGTTTTCGCATACAATACTTTTGTCAAAAATGGTGAATCTGTCGTCAAAACCCAGCTAGAATTCCGTCATTATTGAACGCCATGGAACTGATCCAAGCCTAAATACGCTATTAAGATGGGTTTCTGGGTTCCGAACAACTGGGAATATAACGAGAAAGAAACCACCAGGCCTTGGTAGAACTTCGAGAACACCCGAAAACATCGCCAGAGTGAGAGCAGCATTGATAAGGAGTCCAAGCAGGTCTGCGTGAAAACATGCTCAAGAGTTGAACATGAACTGTGAATCGGTAAGGGGAATTCTTCGGAGAGATCTTAAGTTTAATCCTTATAAAATACAGTTAGTGTAGGAAGAAGGGGTTATTTTCAACAGGACGGTGCTACAGCCAATACTGCAGACCAATCAATGAGAGTCTTGAGGCAAATGTTTCCTAACAAGGTGATTTCTCGATTTGGTGACATACCGTGGCCACCTGACTTGTCCACTAGTGATTACTTCCTTTGGAGGTATTTTAAGGAGCGTGTTTATGCTCACAAACCATACACTCTAGAGGATTTGAAGTTAGAAACCACAGAAGATATCAATGGCATTGAACAAGACCTCCTGACCCGAATTTCAGATGATTTTCAGACCAGAATGAACATTTGTAGATAAGTACATGACCACCATATGCATGACGTCATTTTCAAAAAATGACTGTTTTGTAACAAATGGCAAATGTTTGCCTCAATGTATACCGTATTAACCATTTTATTCCTTTTAACTACTGTGTACTACTTATTTAAAAAACGTCCGGTTCCATTGTGTCACCCTGTATAACAGATCAGAGCTAGCCTATAATAAACGCTCTCAGCAAGGAGACCAAACTAACAAAATGTAGTTCAAAATACCTTGGAGGAAGATTAGACCCTGGAGGTCACAGAATAGAAATTAACAAAGGTAATTGATTAATTTTTTATCTTCCTTTGAGTTTCCCCTTAACAAAAGCTTATTTTACCACTTAATATTAAACTATATATTCACTGGTATGTCTAAAGACCGTTTCACTTCATTTAGTTTTTCCCTTAAAATAACACTGTCACTGTCAAAGCCCGAACAGTTTTTGCATTTCCACCTGTTTCTATAGTCTCCAACTCGTTGCCAAATATTCTCGTCTCCAAACTCTGTACAGGAAAAGTGAAACACGTCTAAACAATCGAAACACTGAACTCTTCGGCTAAGACGGCCATTTTCATCACGAAGTTCTTTCAAGCACTCTGCACAAGATTGGTCTGGCCATAATTTTGATCTTGATGAATTTTCGGAGTTTGGTGTTCTTTCACTTCCATTCTTTAGTTTTTGAATGTATTCCAAGAAAGCCACACTTTCTTCTGATCCGTCAATGAAACACCTACACACATACAATATGTTACCATATCTGAAAATGATTTGAGCAGTATTTAGGCTTATGCAGAACATTTATTTCTCCAAAGGACAAGGAGAGATGATCATATTATGTGTGGATTTTTTATACAGTTTATATTTTGTTTAAAATTATCAATAGGTTATGGTTAATGAATGAATGAATAAGTCTATGACAACAACTCTCTGAAGATTTGTTTACAGGATTTTCCCTACAAGGTGGTCGTTATAAAATATGTTAAGAGGTGTTCAGTTTTTATTTGAGTGTTGTTTGCTATTTCTCTTCTGTGTAGGCTCTATTAACTAAAAGACTAAAATTAGAAACCTTTTTCAACTACAGACCAACTGGTAACCATCCAACGACATTTAGTTAGTGCTAAATGTTAGATGTGTGCAATATGTTGTTGAACAAAATGTCAACTCTCCTAAGCACCTATAGTCAACATTATTGCTTTACTAAATTAATTAAGTTAATTTAAGCCCATGGACTCCATTTGAATACGATTAGATAATCAACTATGTTATGTAAGGTATTGGATAGCTCAATATGTAAAAAAAAACTGTATCAGTGTAATAATAATATCTATGGTTCTTACCATCAACGCAATCAGGGATTGCGGGACATCCCTGATTGCGTTGACGGTAAGAACCATAGATATTATTATTATATTTTCACGAAATCTGCCACACTCAAGAATATGTATCAGTGTGTTGATAAAGGCTGCTTAAATACTGCTGAAACGATTATGGACATGTCGCAAGCCTTTGACAATGTATTTACTGTATATGGTATTGCTAAACAATCTTAAGATAATGGGCGTTAAGGGTGTTGCACATAAATGGTTCACTTCATATTTGGAGGATCGCTATCAATTTGTAGAACTCTCTTATTTATCAAAAAACAATTGGATACAGAAGACAAAATCAGATTTACTACAAATGTATCTAGGGGCCCCTCAGGGATCTATTTTGGGCCCTATTTTATTTATATGCTACATTAAAAACCTCCCAAATGCATTGACTGATCGTCAGCCAGTACATTAAATATATACATTGATATTGCTGATGATATCAATCTTGAAACTTAGGGTAATTCAATTACTGATATTAATATGAAATCATTAAATTAATTCTTGTGGAAAGGACACCTTCCTATATGGGTAAAAAAAGTTTTTACAATTTGCCTGGGTACTACAAATCAATAATAGGATTAGTATCTTTTGAAGAAAAAAAATTTAGAATTTTTGTTGGAAAAGAATTATTATAGTATGGATCAGTTTTTGTTTTTCGAAGACAAATCAATGTGAATTGTTTGTTTTGTTACTATGTATTTATTTTTACCCATAAGCTAGTTTATTTTAGTATAGTTTGACAATGTCACCTGTTTTGTCTGGCTGTGCCAGAGCATAAAAAAAAACGTTATGTGACAATAAAGATGACTTTGACTTTAAAAGTTCTACTGAATTGGAGCTCAAAAATATTTAACAATTCTTAACAAACAACAATTTAACACTCAATACAAACAAGACCAATTTTGTTCTCTTTCATACAAATAAGATCAAAACCCTAAAATTACTCTAAATAATAACTCGATCAATCAAGTGAAATCAACCAAATTTTTAGGCTTGATAATTGGTGAACATCTAAATTGGAATGAACATATTAAGTATTTGGTTGGTAAAATTAATTCAGGCTTGTTTGTTTTGAGATCAATGGCTTATCTCTGTGATAAAGCTGTGTTAAAATTGATATACCACTTGCTTATAGAATGTCATATTGGCTACGGAATCAAAAATTTATGGTGGGACAGCACAAAAAATTTGAAAAATTTGATACAGGTTTTAAAACTACAAAAACAGGCTATTAGAGTTATTGAAAGATTTAAGGATAAGAAGTCGGTGAAAAAGTACTTTAATGAAATTAAAATTTGTACAGTGAATGGTTTGTATATTTTTAAAACTATTAAGCATGTTTATAAAGATAAAAACACTGAAGTATCCCATGAATACAATACAAGGTGGAAAAACCTTACTGTAAAAAGTCATCATCGGCTGAAACTTTCAAAAATGAAGCCTTCGTATATCGGCAATTTATTCATTAGATGTTTGCCTGCCTTACTAAAAAAATATCAAAACAAACCCAATTTTTTGAAGAAACTAAAATCATTCTTAATTAATCTGGCTCCCTATAGTATAGATGAGTTTCTAAATCAAAAATGAATTAGCTATCCATTCAAAAATAATTGTCAAATTGTATCAAATGTCGTTTAGATTAAAATGTATAACCAATTTTGTATGCTTTGACACTATTCATGTATGTAAAATGTATAAAGTAAATAAAGATAATTAATTGATTTGATTTGATTTTAACTATAATCTTCCTAAGTATGCAAATTAAAATATCAAAGAGAAAAAAAAGTTAAAATAGCTAAACAGGGACCTCATAAGAAATAACTGTTATAACAGAAATTTGTTGAACGTTCGCCATCAGCAGCATGAGCAAATTGTCAGGACAAAGAATAACAGACAAAAGCCTTTGCAACAGTTAAGTGATTAGTATACAGATTTCATGTCATATTTTCTCCTGTATATTTAATTATTTTCAACAATTGTCTAGCTTTCCATCTTTTATTATTTAATTTTTTTACCTGTACAAAATCTACATACTGTATGGATTTTAATCAAAATCAGTATGTCGTATTACTTTGAAAATGGTTCCAACTTTTGGACTCCTGAAAAATATTTTTTAAAGCCTTTTGTATTAAAATTGTTAATTGGGAAGAGCCTTCTTCTCTACTTCCATAAGACACCAGCTTACCCCCTGAAAAGATTTTCTACGTGTGCTCCAGTAAAGTTTATAAAACACTTTTACCTGTTACATTTCCACTTCTCAACATATCTACCAAGCCTACGCCACATCCGGTCTGATTCCATTACCGTACAGGATATGTGATAAATGGAGGAGCATCCAGGACACTGAACCTGAAGCTCCCAGGGGTCTCCCGAGGGACCTTGGTCCCGGAGCAGCAGACGACATTCCGGACAAGCCACATCCCTCATGTCTCTAACCTATGAGAAACTGACTACGAGCAAATTTACATATTGTTTATCAGACTACACCAGTTTGACAGATAACAATTATCATGGCTAATGAATCAATCATGTTTTACTCTCTAGTTTTTGTTTCATAAGATCTCTAAATATTACGTCAATTACATGTAATTTTCTAAATGTCATAAATTTTTTTTTAAATTACAAAAATGGAAAATATAAAATGTAACAAGTATAACTTTTATAATCCTTATGTGATAAAAATGTATGAGAATAATCTTCATCGGGGATACAAATAAATAATAACAAATAGATCAAATATGTTAATATTTTTTTAATCACCAAATAATAAATTTGGCGAATCGGTGTCCCAGTAGTTAGCAAAAAAGATTTCAATTAAAATTTGTAGAATAGTTGGAAGACAAATTTGATTTTACGAGATTTTTTTATGTAAACTCAACATGGTAAAAGTTTCATTTTGCAAAAACAAAATAACACTTTAGGTTTAGACTCACAACTGTCTGCTGAACCAGGATATTGAGATCCTTGAAGGAAAATATTAAATTTCTAAAAGATATCTTCTAATCTAAAATGACTTATTTTTACATGCTTCTCATATTGGGATTTCAGGGTTCTCAAATGAGGATGCTGAATGATAGTTATTCCTGGTTGATTTTGAGTGAAAGTAACACTACCTTGAATGAACTGGAAGACCTCAACTTCGGACTGACCAGTGAAGTTTCTCTGGCAACTCCTGGAGTGACCTTGTACGACCTTTACAAAGTCAACTACTCATCTCCTCTTATCAAACAAGTTGGAGCGACATGGAACAAATCTACTGGATTTGATGTAAAGATCAATGGAACTAAAGTGAGACAACGTTCAAACTTTAACGCAATAAAACTTAAAGGAACTGTGGTTGTAAGTAGTTGATGTTTTTAATGTGCTTCACATATTCTCCAATTGTATATTATTGTGTTTTGCTGTTTTGACGTTTGCTGTTGTCAACAGGTGTATGTTAGCTAGTAGATAACTTCCTCGTTCATTGAGAAATATGTTCTTCACACAATATTCAGTTCAATGTGTATTACATTAACAAAATAATAAATATTTAAATAGCAACCCAGCAGACGCACAGGCAGCACTTGCCTATGTCTGTTGTATTTCATACAATCAATTTAATTTAATTTATACAGAAATGTTCTTTTTTATTCTTCGTCTTAGTTATATTTTTTATTATTTTGTATTAAAAAGTGTGTCATTGTTTTCTGTATATATTATGTGGAAATAAAAAAAACATTCATTCATTCATTCATTCACAATTATAATAATCAGTCATCAACATTCAGAAGTACTAGCATATCAGTACAAATAAATAGTAACTGTTTTACATCTTTTATTTTGAAGAAAAGCGATGTAACTTTATCTTTGACATTCTGTAAATTTACAGCATTCACATTAAAAATGGGATATAGGTATATAGTACAGCTAATACAGAATATTATTACATTTGGTTTTTTACAGCTAACAAAATTTGAAACAAACTCCACGAATGCAGAAGAAAGGATTCTTGATAATAATATTTCACCACATTTAGACGCAGTATCTCGGTTTGCATACATTTTGTTTTTAAAACTTCAAGACATGTATAACTTTACGTAAGTTAATTTTGTTTTTGTACTAGTAGACTATATACATTTATGATGTGTTTTTTCCATTCATAATTATCTATATAAATAATACAACAAGGGTTTTTCTGTAACTTAACTTTCCTTTTCCATCCTTCGTACTCATGAGATTTTTTTGATTGAGGTGTCATTCTCAAACTTTTGATCTAGCGGAGGGGCAAATGATAATTAAAATAGCAATATCCTTCAGTGCTTTGCCGCAAGCATTTTATTTGTTTTTTTTTTAAACATTTATATTTGATTGAAAATCATAGTCATATGTTGAATTATTTATAGTGTATTATGTTTTTTCTAATGAAATGCAATAGCTTAGTTTAAAAAAAAAAAAAAAATACAAAGTGGTATTTTATTTGTTTTTAGAGTTGGATTTCATAGATTCAATGAAGCTGAGGAACTTTCTTTGTAACAGTTTATGTGAAATTACTGTGAACAACTGATCCTTTAGTTGAATGATAGTGAATTATTGACAAGAGACAAAATAGTGTATGAAAATGCATTTTTGTCATACCTGAGCAAAAACAGCCGTTTTTAATGAATGCGTTGCGTCATCAACAAATTCAATTTAATATTTAAAAACATAAGTCTTTCAAGAGTAAAAGGGCACCTATTGCATTGTAAGTGTAGTCTCAGAAATAACCTATTAAAATGCTGGAAAAGTTACACATCTACCATTGATTATAGAAACAATATGGTTTCCAGACTCAGACACTATTTGTCATTGGGATATGAATTAATGATTGGACCGCTCCCTTTCAAAATGTAAAACATGCCACTAGTGTAGAAACACACTTGCACAAATCTAGTTCTACCACTTAGTCTTACACAATAATTATCTTTTCTTTATACAATCGGTTGTGTGGCAGATAACTCACAATATAATTGCAATATCAACAATGTAAATTAGAATAAAAAGGCCATTTTATTCTTTCACTTCCTAAAACTTTGAGTGTCCTCAGGGTTAGTGGATTTTGAATAGGCCACTTCATGATCTACCTTATAGTGAGGAATTTCAGCCCAGTCAATTCAGTTGTTTTTGTGACCACAAACAGACAAATTTTCAGGCAACACAAAATGCACCTCTCTCTATTTAATGTTTTAAGTTAAAAGATCATTTAATTAGGTATCAATTATTTGTTCCGACAGATTTACTTTTGACGTGACAGAGTCTTGGGGCTACGTGATGCCTCACGGAGGACATGACGGGATGGTAGGTCAGCTGGAGAGAGGGGAGATAGAGCTCGGACTGACTCCGGCGACAATGTTCAAACATCGCATGGACACTGTGGACTTTACTGCACCCGTTTGGAAGTTCAGGTAAGAATTATTAAATTTTGTTTAAAGTTTGGAAAATTTTCTGTCACTGATATAATATAACATAAGTTTCAGATAGTCATTTGTTCATGAATTGGAGATTTGGTGGAGAATCTAGAACATGACAAGATTACGCCCAAACCAGGCTCCATTTATACAAAATTTTAACTTTTTGTTATCTTATTTCAATTATAATTTGTCTAAAATGATCCTTTTACACATCAACTCACAATTGCCAACGCTGAACTTCGAAGAAAAAACTATACATTGTATCATTTTTCTCAATTAGGCTATGTATTTGTATTTTCGGTTTGTGTTTTTTACTGTAAAATGTTTCTACAAGCATTTAAACATACACCCACAAAAATGTTGGACAAATACATTACTACACCCTTTAGCTACTTAGAAACATTTGAAAGTAGTAAAATTATTTAGTGAAGACCTGATTTGGCAAAGAAATGCAATGGATTATTTGTAAAATAAAAAAATATATATATATTGTGGACTGCGATGTATACTTCATGGTAGTGTATGTTTTATACAGTAAATGTTTATAGGACTTGTTTCATTTTCCGCCACCCTAAATCACTGGGACTGTACAAAGCACTGGTGATGCCTCTGTCACCGGCTGTGTGGGTCTGCACAGGGATATTATGTGTGCTCGTAGTGGCAGCGCTGCGTCTCATTCATCAGTTTGAGGTGTCTGATTGGCCGGACACTGAACTGTCCTGGAGTGGCAGCGCTGTCTTGGTCATTGGAGCTATCAGTCAACAAGGTCAGTTGGAATTGGCAACTCTGTCTTTAGTTTGGGCTGGCAAGTACCTCGTACTGTATTTCTGTCCGTATCCTCTCACTGTTCTACTGATATAACCAATTGACTAGATTACACACTGCACACTTTATCCCTATGTTGGCAGGGCTGGCCAGTACCTCGTACCGTGTTTCTGTCCGTATCCTCTCACTGTGCCTCCTGGTGCTGAGTGTGGTGTTGTATGCGTTCTACGGAGCTGCAATAGTCACCTCCCTCCTCACACCCCCCGCCAAGAGTATCAGAACCATCAGACAGCTGTTGGACAGCCCCATCAAGATGGGGGTGGAAAATACTGCCTACACAAGGGATTACTTCTCAGTGAGTAGCATCTGTGACTGTTGATAGAACATAGAACTAGACACGACGAATTCTGATTATTTTAAAGTTGTCACCAGATTTAGAGGAAAATGTACAAAGTTTGATTGATCCGCCAACAGAGTGTGCTGATGTAAGTTGTTAATTTCTGTCAAATACGCCGGCTGATTAATCGAGTCAAACTGATAAGGATGACTTATTGTAAGCTATAGAATCTTTAATGTCACATAGACTATTTCAGTACGCAAAAAAAAAGGAAATTGTACTTTGGACTGTGGCACACACTGTGAGTACTAGTTTATTCAATCTTGTTTTTCATTTTATTTCTGGCTAACATTATTAAACAGTCTACTTAGAAAGCTTAAAACACTAACAAACAGGAGCTAGATTTGCAAACAATTTAGTGAAGTTTATTAAGCATTAAACTTAATATGTTTTAATAAACAAATCCTACATAAGTTTTGCCTTGAGTTGTAATAAACATTTTAGCAGAGGAACACTTCTAATTGAAGACATTTATATTTATTTTTAGTCTCTGTATAAACACTGTTTCTACAAAAATTGTCTTCATAATCAGTCTTCTCAACCAATAGTATCAAAGTTCAAGTAGTATTTTTCATCTAATGCTAATAATTACTATGCTTGTGGATTTGCAAATTATATACACACAAACAATTGTATTTTGTCATATTATTTTAAGTTGACCGATTACATTTTAATGTTTTAGATGGCACATTCCATTTTACAGTGACTTTGCAAAGACTGAGTTCCAATTTACACTAAATGCACTGTACCAATTATTTAGTTTGAGACCTTCACACAAAACCTGCACTCAAAATAATAATCTACTGTCATCATAAGTTTATTGCTACCAATTAATACAATAACATGCAGAGTGTTTTGTTCAAGAAATCAACAGATGCTTTAACAGCCGAACTGTACAGAAAGAAACTCCGAACCCAAACTGGATTTATGGCTGTTCCCAAGGGGATAGAAAGGATGAGGATTAAAAATTATGCATTTTATGCTGAAGATGCAACGTTGTATCCACCAATAGACAAGACATTTAGCAATCCCGAGAAATGTGAACTCACCGAGATTGAACTGTTCCCTCCATATTTGGTTTCATGTCCTGTTCAGAAAACTTCACCTTTCAGAGATTTTGTATCTTGTGGGTAAGTGGCATATTATTAGTATTTGATCAGCACTTGTAGTTGTGGCATATGGATATTTTCTAAAAGGTACTTTAAGTAACTAGGTGGTAGTGAACTGTTTTTAAAGGTCAAGGTATGGGCTTGTAACAATTGGAACAGACACAAAGCACCAGAAAAGTGCTGAGTGAAATACCCAAGGGAAAAGTACTAAGAGTATGTACGGGACACCATGATTGACCCGCCCAGAGCTTCAGAAAACAAGAGCCTGTAGAGGACTGCAGAGGATGGAGAGGAAGAACTCAGCTTGAAGAACAAGAAGACTTGGAGAACTCAGGCACATTGACACAGGACACAGGGTTCTGGAATCCTGGGTCCTGGCCTTGAGGAACTTCAAGTCGTATATTTTATTTTTAGTTCTGATTTGGCCGCTTAATAATAAAATAAATAACAATAATACCGTATGTTTTAAAAATAAATCTAAATATTTCAAAATTCATTCCTTTCCTATTTTTAAAATCGTTGTTTTTCCTTCAGGTTACAAAGGTACCTAATCAAAGTTTGTACTCCTATTCTTGATAATCAAATCAGATCTACAGATACTCAAATGTTTTTAGATTCGACCTGATGCGGGAGAGAGGAATTCTTTATCGAGAGAACAAGGTGTGGCATCCGCATCGGCCTGTGTGTGTGGGAGAGAAGCAAGTAGCTCGAGTAGACCTGGAATCTGTCATGTTAGCATTCATGATTCTAGCCGCTGGCGTGGTCTGTTCCTTGCTTATACTCATAGCTGAGAGAACTATTCACCGACTCAGACAACCAATTCAATATTGAGTATTTAATAACCATTTGATGCCCTCACTAATGTTAAATTTCTTTAGTTTCTATAGAGGTTTGGTTTAGAATTTAAATTTAATATATTTTTTTAATTGTTAACTATTACAATATCTAGGCCCTATGTTTTATTATAATATCTATGATCTATAATAGGTCATAAAGGCTAATAGTTGACAGACAAGACATGGTATGTTATTTGTTATACAAGGTGTTTTAGCATAGAATAGAAATTTAATTGTTGGAATAGTTATGTTTAGAAACCCTTCCCGACAGACCGCCACCACCCACCACCGTTCGAGCGAACACCATTACCGCACCGATACGTTGTACAGCCTTCGGTCTCGGTGGTGTAGTGGATAGCGCACTGGGCACCGGGCTGATGATTCGAAGGTAGTCGGTTCGAAACCCACCGGAGACATTAACTTTTTGATTAGATTTTTTTCATTATCAGCAAGTTTGGTTTGTTTGGTTAGGTTATGATAGTTAAATTTTATAATTAAAAAACTATATAATACTTTAATATATGAACAGAACTATTTTTGTTATTAGTAAACCTTCATTCGATATTTTCTTTATCAGCAAGTTTGGTTAGCTTGGTTAGGTTATGATAGTTAAATTAATTTAAATTTAACCTACAAACGATACGTTTTGACAGCGACAGTGATGGAGATAACAATTTCCCACGATCAGTTCGGCTATGAACGGTATGATGCATTCTGCACGGCACGGCGCGGTGGTGGTCTGTCGGTAACATCTTGTGTTTAAATGCAGTTTTGTTAAAAAAGTTACAGTATGTTTCAGACTACTTTAAGATATGCTTTTTGCTGATTGTGAGCACAATGCTTTTAGTGATAAAAAAGTAGTTGAATCTGAGAAACTAAATTAATCAGCAATAATGGAATTTTTGTCGGTAAATAGAACCAATGTTTGTCTTTTCAGTTACAAAATAAAATATGAAACAAAACCTTTACCAATATTGTTCTGTAATTTATTTTCCAACACCTTGTTTCAATAAATAGCAAGCTTGTCCGTTCAAATATGAGATATACCATATTCCTAGATTTATATTTCAAATTATAAATAATTCTTTAGAGAAATAAATACATAAACAGATATAAGAAAATAGTTTATTTTGAAGAATACCTTTACATGACAAATAAATTATGGCTATTCATAAATATTTAATTATTCACAACAATAAAGGAAAACTCATATGCTTACAATAAAAGTATATAACCGTTTATATATATAACATATTACTTTTTAAATATTGTGAATTAATAAAAATAGTATAAAACAGCCTTTGTATTTCAGTCAGTTTTTTAACAATTCTTAACACGTTGGGTGCTGATGACGGGGATTCCCGCAATTGCTTAACATTGAAATAAATGCAACTTTTATGTTCAAACATGTCGACAGCACAAATAGTGTTTTTAAAGTAAATTATTTAATTTGACAAAGATTGTAAAAACACATATTTACATTACACATAACAACACAGAAATTATAAAATAATTAATCTAAATTTTAACAAATAGACTATTTATTTAAATTTACAAAAAGTAAAAAGTAATCAAACTATAAACAATTTAATTTTTTCAACTACAATAAATTCATAACAATAGGCTTTGGCTAAGAAAATCTAATTCCAAATATAGACCTAACCTATTTTTTTTCTAAATATTTTAATTAATTAAATTGAGCAGTGGTAAAAAATAACAGTCTTATGTTAAGTGCACTAGATTATTGATAGTTATTATTATTAGCATATTCATTGGTAGCGATCTTATTTGTTTAGTGGTGAATTATTTCCTTGAACTCTTACGATATAGGACGTTATAGGACCTCTACAATCGTCTTCCAATGCTATAGTGACCGAAATTTCTTTATGTCTTCCACCTACTTTAAAAAAATTAAATTAAATACCAATAACCCGAGGGTCTTTTTTTCATTCCACTACCATAAAAACCCCGGTAATCTGGCACCCCTTTAAAACGGTACTTACACTGTCCTCGTATTTCCACTGTCATTGTAATAACTATTTTTAGACCCAGTAGTCCAGCTCAGGTTGATTTGTATGGAAGACTCTAGTTCTTCTGTAGGTATCTGTAGGGCAGTTATTTGTTAGAGTCCTGCACTGTGAAGGGATCCCAGTCCACTCCCGTCAGTTTAGCACTCTCCTCCCACAGTCGCTTGGCCAGCTCCTCATCTTTGGCTAGTTCACAAGGCTCTTTCACAGCACAATCACTGAAAACAGAGTTAAACTATCATTTTTCATTTCTTGGCTTACCACATTTTATTTGCATTAAATCTGTAATTTTCCCCCATATTGTAAATTAATTATGTCAAATAACTGGTGATCAATTAATTGTAATTGGACACACAAATCATCTTCAAATTCATCTACTGGGTCTGCGGATGATTGAGATTTCCAATCATAATCTATCACCGGTACCATGCATATTGAGTCGTACAATTTATAATATTGTGAATACTCTCCAAAGTATAAATACAGTACTACATATTGATTGTATAAGATTTTGTTAAATATGTTTGAAGTGTACTAGGCAATTGACATTTATAATCAGTGGCTGATCGATACCCAAAGCTCAAAGGTCAAGACAAAATATACCCCTGCCGCAGCAAACCTGCAGACTAAGCGAATTTCCTTTTGACTGATTTGATTTACACTGAAATGTCTAGTTAAAAATATATAACAGTTATTCCCGATTTAAATAGAATTAGTTTAACAAGTACTTAGGTTTGCTGCATCAGGGAGGGTAAAACTTTTTTTTGTAAAATGTTAATAGTTAGTAAGAAATAAACAAAATTTCCAAATTTTATCAAAATATGTTCATAAACAAGCAAACTACAACAGTTTACTTATTCTCCATAAGAATAACATGGGAATTTTAAATTTACAATTTTTTTGAATTTTCTCCCTAACCATTAGGCGCATAATAACGCTTCAATATACTAAATTATTTGTTTTTTTAAGCTCTACAAAATAGTTTGGAAAGAAATTGCTAAATTTTATGTTTTTTGGGTCAAAAATGGGAAAAACCTATTTTTACCCCATAAAACCCCCCGTAAACCCCCGTTCCCATGGTCCGATCATGCTGGATCGCGAACTCGTTCGAATAAACGTAGGTTTACACGTTTGTACCAAATTTCATCAAAATCGGATCATTTTTGCTCGAGTTATCGTGCTAACGGACACATATATATATATACTAGCTGACCCGGCGAACTTCGTATCGCCTAAGTTATAGGTTTCCCCTAAGACAGACCGATGGAAAGAAAGTACCGTTACGTTTAATTTTCAAGATGATCTCGTTCGCATCGCTCAATCACGTCCTGGTTGAAGTTCGTTCGCTACGCTCACTCACCTTTGGGTTGGAGCTCATTCGCTACGCTCACTCACCTTTGGGTTGGAGCTCGTTCGCTACGCTCACTCACCTTTGGGTTGGACCTCGTTCGCTGCGCTCACTTGCCTTCAGGTTAGCTCGTTCGCTACGCTAACTCGCCTCCAGGTTGAAGTTCGTTCGCTACGCTCACTCACCTTTGGGTTGGAGCTCGTTCGCTACGCTCACTCACCTTTAGGTTGGAGCTCGTTCGCTGCGCTCACTTGCCTTCAGGTTAGCTCGTTCGCTACGCTAACTCGCCTCCAGGTTGAAGTTCGTTCGCTACGCTCACTCACCTTTTGGTTGCAAATTAGCTGTTGTCATAAATGTAAAAGAAATAATAGTGCTGCACCCTGTTGGTAATCCTTGTAACTTCAATGCTATTGAACATCATAGAACAGAACCAACTTGTTTAATTGAAACAGCTGTTAAGATTCATTAATTCCATTTCTCATAAGGTTAACATGGGAAACTCCAGAGCCACTGGGGCGGAGCCCTTTTAAGAATTTCGAAACGGGAAATAGTTTACGTCCGATTCGCATACCTACAGAATTTACACACCAAATTTCATAACGATCGGTGAAGTCGTTCCGGAGGAGTTTGCAGACAAACACTGTGACACGAGAATTGTATATATTAGATAAATATATATATATTTACCCAGAACACGATAGGCGCTCGTTTTAGCATCCAGCGCTCAATGCGAGCTCTCTAAGGAGCTCCTACGAGAGAGCTCCTAATGGGAATTCTAGAGCACAATGCGAGCTCCCTCTTCTCTTCCCCACTTCACCTCTCTGTGGACCTTTCCCATTAGGAGCTCGCCGTCATTTAAGCTTTGAAAAACAGGTTTGTAGGATTGGGAATTTCCCCAAACTTCTTATATCCCTTTTACCCAGAACACACTAGGCGCCCTTATTAGCATCAAGCACCCAATGCGAACTCTCTAAGGAGCTCCTACGAGAGAGCTCCTAATGGGAATTCTAGAGCACATTGCGTGCTCCTTCAATACATGGTTTACTAGGATTCGGAATATCTCCAACCGTCTTCAATGCCGCTCTCTCTCTCGCTCGCACATTCCTTCTCTCTTTGTCTCGCTTCCCCGCCGACCACGCGTGATTCACACTGCTACACTGCAACTGCTTGTACAATGAATACAAGATAACATTATCATATGTGTTGCGCGATAATGTGGTATGGGAACATATTATATAATGTGAACGAGTACTCGAATTAATGTAGGTGAAATTAATATGTTTCATGAACATATTAAGCGCTCGTGTTATTTAAGTAAGTTAATTGATTTGAGTTTGGTTAAGTTATGCAAACTTCAATATTTAAAATAACAGCTTCAAAATTCTAAAAATTAGACAAACATTGTCATACAGCAATAAATCATATAATGAACAAAACGGCTCTTGTTAGCTTCTGCTAGTCATCATAGGCTACCATTAACTCCCTGAAAACAATGGTGTCATTAAAATTGGAAATTTTTGTTTCGTTTTCAAGGTATCTTTAAGTGTGATATAAAAGAGTGGACCCAAAAGCTTTAGAAATAAATTAGTCATGCGACATGTTGAATTACACTCCTTTACCCCCTGTAATCAGTTTTTCTATCCAAATTAAAATAAGTTGTTCATGTTTCAAGATATCTGTGAGTGTGACATAAAGTAGTAGACACAAAAGTTGTAAAAAGTATGTTAGTCATGTGATATGTTGAATAACACTTCCCCAATTCCCTGAAAACAATACTGTCATCAAAATTGAAAACTGTTTTGCCGTTTTCAAGACATCATCAAGTGTTATATAAAAGAGTAGACTCTAAGGTTTTAAAAATAAATTAGTCATACGACTTGTTCAATAACACTGCCTTAACGCCCCAAAAACAGTTCTGCAATCCAAATTTATAAAGGATGTGCCTTTTTTAAGATATCTTAAAGCGTGATGTAAAGCAGTAGACTCTAAAGTTGTAAAAATAAGTTAGTCATGTGATATGATGTATAACACTGCATTAACTCCCTGAAAACAATAGTGCCATTAAAATTGCAAATTGCTGTGTCGTTTTCCTGTTAGTGTGATATAAAGGAGTGCACTCATAAGTTTAAAAATCAATTACTCATGCGACATAGCGACAAAATGTGGCAAGATAATAACACTGTCTTAACTCCCCGAACACAATACTTTAATCAAAATTGACATGTTTTGTGTCATTTTCAAGATATCACTATGTGTGACATAAAGCAGTACCGTACAAAATTTGTAAAACTGAGTTAATCATGCTCATGCGACATGATGAATAACACTGCTTTTACGCCCTGAAAACAGTTCTGTCATCCAAATTCATAAAGGATGTGCCTTTTTCAAGATATCTTAAAGCGTGATGTAAAGCAGTAGACTCTAAAGTTGTAAAATTAAGTTAGTCATGTGATATGTTGTATAACACTGTCTTAACTCACTGAAAACTGTTCTGATATCCAAATTTTAAAAGCTTGTACCTTTTTAAAGATATCTTTAAGTGTAATATAAAGGAGTAGACTCAAAAGTTGTAAAAATGAGTAAGTCATGTGACATGTTGAATAACACTGCCTTAACGCTCTGAAAATAGTTCTGCCATCCAAATTCAAAAAGGGTGTGCATTTTACAAGATAACGTCAAGCGTGATATAAAGGAGTAGACTTAAAAGTTGTAAAAATAAGATAGTCATGCGACATGTTGAGTAACACTGCATTAACTCCCTGAAAACGATACTGTCATCATAATTGAAGATATTTGTGCCGTTTGCAAGATATCTGTTAGTTCAATATAAAGGAGTACATACAAAAGTTTTAAAAACAAATTAGTCATGCAACATGTTGAATGTCAGTGCCTTAACTCCCCGAACACAATACTTTCATCAAAATTGAAAAATGTTGTGTCATTTTCAAGGTATCTGTAGGTGAAATATAAAGCAGTAGATTTAAAATTAGCAAAAATAAGCTAGTCATGCGACATAATGAATAACACTGCTTTAACCCCCTGAAAATATAACCGTTATCGAAATTCAAAAGAGTTTTATCGTTTTCAATATCCCTGTAGGTTTTAGATAAAGGAGTAGACTAAAAAGTTGTATTTGTAAGTTAGTCATGTGACATGTATAATAGTACTGCCTTAACTTCTTGAAAAACTTTCTGCTATTAAAATTCAAAAGAGTAGTTATCCTGATTTCAAGTTAATCGTAGGTGTGAGATAATGGATTAAACTTAACAAGCTATATTGTATAAAGTATACTATGGTGTTATAAAGTAGTCATGAAACAGTAGTCATGTGACATTTTACATAACACTGCCTTTAACTTCGTGTTCTGATAATGTAAATAAGCAGCTGTTTATTGGTTCATTAATTTTGTTTATTACGATTGTGTTACTGTAGATTATACCGTCGATAGGTCAAAGTATTAACAAAAATGCAACAATAAGCTATATCCTTACCTAAAAAATCAATCGATGCGTTTGCTACAATTAATTGAAATATACAACTGTTTACATTAGCTGGCCAAATGCTACTTTAGACCCGCAACGCATGTATAACAAAACCGTTGTTTTTTCTGCAGAGCAACGAAGATAAAATTAGAGTTTTTTCTGTCTATTACTTAGAATCATAAATATTTCGGTTATTTTTTTCGTTTTAAACCGATCCTGTTTTAAGGAAAATCTAATGTTTGCAAGTTATGTGTCTGTAATAACTTTAAAGTGAATTAAACTAAAAAGTACTAGCATTGACTATTGGAAACTGAATTTGTATCAATAGTCAAAAGTACTATTATTGGTATCCAGTCCGGAATGTCAGTTTTGAGTACCCGGGACACAGGTTAGGCTATACTAGTGTTTTCTTTCGGGAAAAAGTTTGTGCGTTCTACATCAGTTCTGTATTGGACTGAGAAAATTATATTTTTTTAATAATCAGCTCTAACAATCTGCAGTCGAGCGTCCACTCATAACAGTGTTTCGTTGCTTATATTTTTTCACTTCTTCGCTTCAAGTAAAAATTATGATTTAGGAGGGTTTCACAAATGCAGTCGCTTAAATTGTTGTTGGCATTTCTCTCGGCTGTGGCTCGAGAATAGTTTCTGGAGTGCAACAAAGACCCTTTGCGAGGAAATTACACATTCAACTTTTTCTTAGGTTGTCATAAAAAAAACCACAGAACACACTTAATTTATCTTAGTTTATTTGATAAGTTTCCTACTTAAACACTCAGAAAGGAAAAAAAGACTTATCTAAGAAAATTGATTTATCACGTTGTAATATAACCGAACAAAACTTTTAAATCTGACATTCTTTTGGTCAATTAAAATGATACTACACAATTCTTTGAAACGCGATGCACAATTGGGAATGTACTTTAATGTACCTTAGAATTGTATATTTTTTACGTAATTTATTTTGTGTATTATCAACATTGGTTTAGTTATGGGTTGCCAAGTTTGTCAAAACAATTCCAACAATAAGAAATAATGCCTTATGTGAAAGATTGCTTACATAACGGATTACAGGTTGAATGTTTTCAATCATTATGATAAATTGCTATTGGGCAAAGACTGCTTTATAAAGTATCTATATTGCTCCGTGTGAATCTCTGTCTCTCAGCATCCTTTATTGTATCCAGTTCCATACTCTAGGATGAAAAATGTCTACAATGCAACGGTAACACGTGTTTACAAATAGTGTTTACAAAACTATTGTGCCGAAGTTAATCGACATATGTTGTATAACACCCGGTATAATCTATAAAAATAATTTCAAAGAAGACTTTTGATTACAAAATTAGAGTAAGTAAATTAAATTATAAGATACTAGCCGCCCTGTGCTTTGCAACGGAAATAAGACGCGGAAGAGATTAATATTGATCATTAAATATACTGTACGAAATAATTACATATCCACTAGAGGTTTTAGGGACAATACTCAAAAGTTTCCACTTAAAACGAAATAAGGCATTACTTTTTACATCAAATTAGGTTATTTTCTTGAAATGTATTGAGTATGTTTATTTATTCGTACATACGGCAATCGCCATTTTACAAAATAAGTTTAATTAGGTATAAGAAATATACCTTAAAAATAAAATATGAAATATGAAAAATAAAAATATGTTTATGTTTCATTGCATAACAAATTGTATTCCACAAAAATAAATTTACAACAACTAAGCCTACATCATTATAGGTTAATTGCCTACTGTAAAAAATATCATTTCAAAAAGCTATCCATAGTGCAGCTTTGCGTCAAATTTAAATTTGACTTTTGGTTTAATCAGACTAAAACTGTTTTAAAAGGGCGACCTTATTGCCATGCAACAATGCATCCTTTGCATTACCTAGGTTTATTCCGAAACAGCTCTTTCTGGTATAAAACAGGTTGGATGCAATAATTTAAAAAAGTAGTCCTCTTGGATAAAATTAATAACTTTGCCCTGTAGATCGATATAAGTAAAATATCAATGTCTCAATCAATGTCAAAATGGCGGCTTTTGATGTGTAACATTAGGTACTATTTGAATAGGGGATTACGCACGATAGTAAGAATAATATTTAATCTTGAATGAAGGAACCCATCCAGTTAGTAAAGTCATCAATGTAGATAAGTAGGCCTACCAAGTAAAAATTTATAAAAATCAAGCTGAAATTCTCTGTTTACGAATTCTCTTTAAAACTACAAAGTTTACTATTTTAGGATCTACACTAGTTTTTATTATCTTCTATAAAAATCCTTGCGGAATTGGAGCATTTAGAAGCCTAGATTAAGCCTGTCAATTAGACTCGCATGCTTAGGATGTTCTCGCGTTCGTTACCTTTGCTTTGTCTATTATATATGGCACAGAGGTAGGAAGCAGGTATCTTATTAGTCTTAGAAATATGGATTCAGACGGTGACACGCTGAATTTAGGAACTAAAAATGGCTGATCTTGACTTAGCCCCTATTTATACTTGCAATCCATGAAAAGTTTTATATAGTCATTGAGCTTTAATTAAATTACCATAAATACGTATGATTGTATTTCAGATGTTCTTCTTTCCTGCCGTGAACCTTCACCCATTAGAGGTGGAGAGTCGATGTACACATGGAAACACAATATTGTCGACACTAATTATATTTTCAAGTTTCATCCTTCTAGCTTATTCAGTACTGTACTATGTAAAACCCTGTTTTAACCAATTTTAATAGGTCACTGATTCCTTTTAGGCGAATTAGCTGCTAAACGCATAGTCGAATTTTAAATTCGACAAAAAATGCTTAAAGACAGGTAGCATTTACATACCAAATAGCTTGCTAAATATGTTATTAAATTATTATCATACTTAAAATGTTGGAGGTCACCAAGGTCAAAATCGCACTGTATATAAAGGGTTAGAGTACTTTTACAGACTAAATTTCTTTTCTTTTCTAAACTTCTTTACAGACTAAAATTCTAAAAGCTAAGCTAAAAATCTTTTTTTCTTTCCCCACACAATCTAACATAGATTATTAAGTGAATAGTAATAATCGTGAGTGCTATCTCAGGTATTCAAATGCCTTCCAATTTGAAATTTGAATTTAGTTCATTAACCCACCCCATTACTGTCGTTAAAAAAATGAACTCCAACAATACTTATGCAAAACGTAAATCTACCCTAGCTGTGCAACGGAACCAGACAGACGATTAAAAAAATTACACCAAACTTAAACTTGATCGAAGCAACAATAATCAGTGGTAAGTTTAAAGAAGAAATAGTCATTATCCCAAGAATACCGATTATTTCATCCGAATTACCCTTTGAATCCAAGCGACTACAATTTTATTTGCGTCTCGATTTCGCAATCACCATTATACATAAGGGTAATCCCCTGACTATGGCTGGAATAAATTTAGAAAATGCATGCTTTTCACACGGACAGCTGTATGTTGCTTGCTCACGTAGTGGTAGGTTCGCCTAAAAACTTATATATTTATACACCTAATGAAAAAAATAAAAAAAAACATTGTTTGTCCACTGGCAATTAAGTAAAACAAATATTCTATTTTTATTTGTGGTATAAATCTTTATTATTTATCGTAAATAAAAATTACCATTAAAATTATAGTTGTTAGGGCAGCAACGCGTACCGGGTAACTGCTAGTTTTACAATAACACAGCAATTATCTTGATCTGAAAGCGTTGAAGTGAGATTTGCGGCCTATTCTAACACTGATTATAAGTACAGTAGGGAGATTTAATAGTCAATTGAGATGTGTAGTCCTAGTCAACGATCCCACGTTCCACAAAAATGGCGTTTGTTTAGTTGTTTATTTCAAATTTCCCATGAATCTCCCTTTATTTTATAATCGTATTTCTTCTATAAGCTACATCATGCAGAATGTTCACAAAAAGCCACTCTTTTCCAAATGTAACACGCTGTAACTCCAAAACAAGTAGCATTATGGAAAAATGCAGCTACTAAACACGTTTTAATTGCATTTATATTCTAAAATCAACATAAAATACAAGTTGTCTAATAATTGCATTTATATTCTAAAATCAACATAAAATACAAGTTGTCTAATAATTGCATTTATATTCTGAAATCAATATAAAATACAAGTTGCCTAATAATTGCATTTATATTCTGAAATCAACATAAAATACAAGTTGTTTAATAATTGCATTTATATTCTAAAATCAACATAAAATACAAGTTGTCTAATGATTGCATTTATATTCTGAAATAAATATAAAATACAAGTTGTCTAATAATTGCATTTATATTCTGAAATCAACATAAAATACAAGTTGTTTAATAATTGCATTTATATTCTAAAATCAACATAAAATACAAGTTGTCTAATAATTGCATTTATATTCTGAAATAAATATAAAATACAAGTTGTCTAATAATTGCATTTATATTCTGAAATCAATATAAAATACAAGTTGTCTAATAATTGCATTTATATTCTAAAATCAACATAAAATACAAGTTGTCTAATAATAAATTTTAAAGTCAACTCTATATTGGAAAATAGTGTTGTTTTTTTAAGTGGAATTCATATTTTTGGATGTCACAATACAATAGTTGAAGTTCCCTGTTTAATGTTTTCTCTAAATCTAATAGTGTCTGAGAAAACAATGGTGGTACAGTTAAGTTGTTCACGTAATACTTGTTTAAGATTTCATTAAAACCATTTTTAAATGACACTCTTATTTAAACACACTCTTTTTTTTATTAATTACTGATTCAAAAAGAAAAATTATTAAGTCTTAACTATACTTTGGTGACGAAACTTATGAAATACTCGTAGTTTCAGTTCAGTAGGGTCAGTAGAAAAAGTCTCGCTATACTGGTATTATTTTGTTGACAGCTACTGGAGTATGATAATGCTTTTTCATGTGTGAGCGGATGTTTGTGTTATATTTGCTGTAGTTAGAAAAATATGCCTGAAACGACACAACAAATTATCATTAAAAAGCAGTTTATTCGATATCTAAATTTTTGTGTCAAGAACCTTAGGAAAAAGTACTCAAGAGTTGACGAAGAAAGAAAGAGAAACATGGATACGGATATGCGATTGGATGAATAAGAAGAATTTAGGGGCGTCGGGGACAATAATTAGAGTAAAGAGCTTCATTCTAATGATCCATAAGAATATAAACCGGACTGACAAGAGAACAGTTTGATAAGCCTTTATGTATGCTTATCCCAATTATTACCTGCAATGCAATTTTGATACGCAAAGCTCTACGCGTTCTCTGGCTCTTGCCAGGCTGAAAAGGGAGACAACACTAGCGCACAAGCGAGTTTAGCTTCAGAAACAAATTCAAGAAGGCTGTCGATCATAATATTACAAAAATTTGTTTTACATTTGAGCTTTTTAGGGACTTATGTTCCTACAAGCCACTAGTATATATTAATTACGTAAGGCGATTCTTCGAGTCAAAATTGTGGGCGACTGGGATGTCATAGAACGACGGGAGAGGGCTAAAATTAAGGGTCTCTATCTCGTGACGGCGGGAAAAATAATGGAATTCTTGAAATGTTAACCGATATTTAGATATAACGTAAAATGTTATCCATAAGAATAGCATCGGAAGAAATACACAGCTGATTTTTGTTTACTTTAATATAGTCGATCGCGCTATATTTCCAAGCCAGTATCCAATATACGTATATGGTTTACTTCTTAGCCAGTTAATTCTGCATTGCATTGTATACTATATTAAAACCAGGGATGACGTTATCTATAATTGAGAAATTTTGAAACCCAAAAACCAAACCAAAGAGTTTCGTGTAAATTGTCAATATTGGCTTCGAAAACTGGGAGATTGGACCCTAATACCATAAAATATTACTCAATGTGGCTATTAAAACAGTTCAGTTGATATAGTACCTATTTACTTCCCTAAAGTTTCATCACGATCGGATGGTCGTTTAGTAACGCATAAAGGACAAACATTGGATTTAATATATCTGAAAGCACAAAATATACGTCCAATAACACTTATAATAATATATTTACACATATACTGTCAACTCAAAAGACGGTAAATACATATACAAGATGGTGGTAATCGATTTCGGTTGGACACTCCAATCATCATCAGACCCAATAGGAGAATGACAAGAATCAAAAATGACGTCCCTTATATACTATTAGCTACCGGAAGTACCGACCAGTAAGTTTCTATAAGTACAACTGGGGTCAAAATTCACTTGTTTATTAATTAGCTTATTTCTTCTTTTACATTTTCCTTGTAAATATACAATTTCTTCCCAAGCATTCATCACTTTTCCTTTCTTACAATTAATTCTTAAAAAAACATACATTGTCTTCCATTTTCCCTAATAAGTGGCATTTTTTTCACAAGTGTTGTGCGACATTTCCTCCTAAAATTTACAGTAATTACAGTTTGTCTAATGTAAACATGATCACAATTGTTACAACATGTAGATGCCTGAAGCGTCTAGAATAAGCGTCTCTTAATACATCTAGATAACAACCAAAGCAAACAGAGAAACTTTTTTACACAAAAATATGTTGTACAGGGATATCCGCATATCCATCTTGACAAATAATTATTTTGATTTTTAGTTTGATTTAATATTGCAATAAGTTGTTTAGAATTTTTAGCTTTTTAAGGACTTATGTCCTAACATCCTGTATATGGATAGTTAGTTATTATGAATTTTTTTTGGAAAGAAAGAAACATGTTAATATTTTTACAAGAAAAAACAGTTTCCTTAGGTTATGCAACAGCCTTCTTAATAAATGTATCGGGTTAAATGTCATTAATTCGATTACGTGTATCTCAAACCACGTATCCCAAACTGTATGATGAGGTGCAAATATTTAGGACAATAATTGGGTTACATATCTATATATTTAACTAGCAGAGTACCCGTCCTTCGTACGGGGTTGGCATATAAGTATAAATGCTTATTGTAGTTATGGGAGAGAACACGGTTTAAGAAAATTTGGTCTTTTAATTTATACGGTATCCTATAATGTCCTACAGTATCTACCATAGCCCTAATTTTCTATCACTGCACCTAAACCATGAAAAAATTTTAAGTTCTCATTGTGTTCCACAACTTTTTGTTGCTAGTTGGTTAAAATTAGCTGTGATCATAAATGCAAAAAACATAAAAGTGCTGCACTCTGTTGGTAAGCCTTATACCTTTTTAATGCTATTTAATATCATAGAACCAACTTGTGAAGTTGAAACGGCTGACAAAATTCTTTAATTTCTTTAAATATGAATACTCATAAGGTTTACATGTGAAACTCCAGAGCCAGAGCCACTGGGGCGGAGCCTGAAAGGATTTTTGAGGTAAGAATATGTCTGTATGTTAATCGGGAATGTCAGCTATAATCTACTAAATTTCAACCTTGTCGGTTTTAGTATTTTTCGCGTTTACCTCACAAACATCCATCTATCCATCCATCTATCCGTACATCCAAACTTTCTTACTTATAATATTAGTAGGATAAGTAAACAGTTGTAATATTTCTTGTTTATGGATCGATTTTTATCAAACTTGGCAAATTTATTTATTTCACAGTAAGCAAATAATATTTTCCTTAAAATCGCACTTCCTTACCCTCCCTGTAGGCAGCAAAAACCTAGGTACTCGTTAAACCTAATGTTATTGAATTAGATTTAAATGAAAATAAAGGCACACAAATGGAAATTTACTTTGGCTGCAGGTTTGCTGCGGTGGGGGTATTATGGAGTTGTAATTTATGTAGAAAGAATACTTTGTGGTAGTACATGATTAACTCTAATTCATATTAGATACTAAACAAATCAATCCCGTTGGTGCAATTAGTAGCGCCATTTGAACAGCTACTGCAAATCAGTGCTACTATTCGTATTTGCTAGCAGCTATACCCGTGCCTTGCAACGGGGTCAAAAAAGAGACAATGTTGGTTCTTAGAAACATGCCAAATGGTTTTCCAAATGCCAAATTTAGAAACAAAATTTAACTGTCCTACTTAACTTGATAATAGTACGTTTTTGTTAACTCATACTGTGAATACTTATTTATGCTACCTACGATACAAAACCAATGATAGATTTTAAGGTATAATAAAAGATTGTATTTCATGGTTTGCACTGTAAACGAAAAGCTATCACATAGTTCCAAACTGAAAAATAGGAAAATAGAAATAAATATGGAAAATAAGAGTAATTTTATAACATATTTTAGTGAAATTTTAATCAGGCAAATGGAAATTCGCTTAGTCTATAGATTTGCTGCGGCAGGGGGTTATTACTATTTACACAAAAGCAATAA
Source organism: Macrosteles quadrilineatus (assembly GCF_028750875.1). Taxonomy (NCBI): domain Eukaryota; kingdom Metazoa; phylum Arthropoda; class Insecta; order Hemiptera; family Cicadellidae; genus Macrosteles; species Macrosteles quadrilineatus. The sequence continues at coordinate 9,214 of NW_026543261.1, read as the reverse complement.
AAAAAAACCTCATAAAACTCACGATAAGAGCCTAGGTTGATACGGCAATGATTTATAGAATCTTAATTATTCCCTATATCCATGAATGATTTTTTTACAACTAATTATTTCCTGTAAAATATTATTACAGCATTTCAAAAATATTAGAACAGACTCAGTATAATAGATCATAAACAAAACGAATGAAGTAACTGAAAGAATCATTAACTAATGAAATTCAAATTACATTAACATATGGTTTGACAGCTCCATTTAAGTAATGTTAAATAATGTTTACATTCGGGCTAGTGACATCATTATTTTAAATTTATAATCCTTACCCTCTCTGTTCTAATATTCGTGCAGTTTAATATGTTTGAACCAGCTGTGTGGAATTATGAAATCAAAATTCATTTGACAGTTAGTTCTGCTTGTTTACATTTTTAAACTTTGTAGGTTTGTTCTTTGTTACCATGGATTCCATCAATCAATATTTACTTTTAAATCTTTCACCTCAAATATTTGAAAGCCCACGGGGCAGAGCCCTAGGACAATATCGAAGCGGGAATAGTTCTATATGTATCCTCGGAGCTGTAGCTTCATTTGTGTGCAATTTGAGCCCAGTCGGTTCAGTAGTTTTTGAGATTACCTCATACAAACACACACACACAGACACCACCTCTTCTTTATAATAGTATAGATAGATAGATAGATAACGTAAGGTGATTATTTGCCTCAAAATTATGGGAGTCTAAAGAACTTGCCTCTCAGAAAGTCGTACGAAGATGTGAGAAGTCTCAAATTAAAGGTCTGTAACATTAGTAAAATTGATCAAATTTAATAAAAAATGTAGATATAATGTTAAATTTTCCCCACAAGGATAGTATTGGAAGTCGTAAACAAGGTAATTTTGTTTACTTCAATACGGGTGATCGTGTCTTATGTTCAAGCATGTACTCAATTATTAACATCTGGGTTATTAATTTGCCAGTTACTTTCAAATATCCTGTAAAAAGGGATAGCGTTATCTATAATTGATTTTTTCGTTATGTATTAGAATGTTGAAATACATACATTTACTGTGGAATTTGCAAATGTACGTAGTTTTATGTAAATTCGTTGATCGTTTGATAAATAGAATCAGTGGAGCTGACTCTAACAAAGGAATTGACCCTAGGTTGGCTAAGCAAATATTGAAGTGAAAAAAATGTTTGGGAGATTTAGATACAATGTCATAAGTCATAAGTTCTTTACTCCAGAATTGCAAAATTACATTGTATTGGAATATTCATGTTAACAATGAAATGTATAAAAGATAAAATATAAAAAAAACTCTACTAACTAAAACAATTTGGCCTACTAGTAAATCTATCAGGACAGAAATCACTGGCTACATGTCAGTGGAAAAATCACGGACTCTGTAGCAAGCATTTTCAACAATTTTTTTTAAGTTTTCTCCTAAACCTGAGCAAATCAGTCTCCAGCTTTAGATATTGAGGAAGTTGGTTAAAAAGTTTAATTCCATTGGACAGAATGTGATGTTAGAAAATGAAGTTGAGTGGACGGGAATGTTTAAGTTGTATGATGTGCTTAAGTTATATGTAGTGGAGTTAACGTTGGTGGTAAATAATGACTGATGTTTTTTTACAAATGAAAGGGTCTCATGGATGTATAGTGAGGGAAGAGTCAAAATTGCAGCTGACCTGAACGATTATTTACAAGATCGTCTTCAAAAAAGAGAAAATATAACAAAATTATCATGTAAAATTATTTTTATACTTCAAGAATTTTGATTAAGACACTTATACTTTTATTTTATCTGGAAACATGTTCATATTGTTTACTAAATTATTTAATTTTGTTTACATTTCTTTACATTAGTTATTGTTGTGTTTAGGGGATAGTATTCCGAGCTTTTGGGTGTAGGTTATTGGGTTCAATCGTTAGAACAATATCTTTAACAGACACATTTTATAATTTATGTAATTACGAAAAAGATTTTTATTACAAACCACAGACAACCATAAATCTACCACCATATAGATCGCTGAAATAAGAAACAACTCTGTAATGTTGTACTCTTACTTAAAAATTATGCAGTTTTAAACAAAAGATATAAAAATATGATATAAACAAAATCGTATTAGTTTAGCTATTTTAATGGTCATATACCGTGTAGAGTAATCTTTATGAGTATAATTGAGGCAGTACTGTAATTTACGTAGCTATGGCCAAATCTATACGGTTGATCAGTACTCGCGTCAGGAAAAAGTGCACAATCTTTTTCCTTCATATCGCCCATCACAAACTTTGAGCTATTCTAATGGCAATATACAATGTGCACACTCTTTTTCCTAAGCCCATCACATAAAATTAAATTCTAATAGTAACATACAATGTGTATAACAATCGGTATGAGTATGATTGGGACAGTCTCGTAAATTAAGAAGCTATGTTAAAATCTTTATGGTTGATAGGAACACGCGTCAGGAAAAAGTGCACTATCTCTTCTCTAAGCCCATCACAAGATCTTTGAGGTATTTTAATGGTAGGCTAATATACAATGTGTAGAATAATCGGTATGAGTATGATTGAGGTAGTCAATTTACGAAGCTATGGCCAAAATTACATGGTTGATAGGAACGGGCGATAGGAAAAAGTGCACAATCTTTTTCCCAAACCCATCACAAGAACTTTTAGCTATTTTAATGGTAATATACATGAAGAATTATTATTATAAGTATGCCTATAATTATGTTCTAACCACGCCATCCCATGCTATGGGTAGATGCAGGGGTGGTGCTTAGGGAGAAATGAGTGAGTTGTTTTTCTCTAAAATATTCCTTCAACGTTTAACGGTAGTCTATCCTAATTCTTAATTCTTATTTATATTCTTATTTATATTTTATATTCTTTATTTATATTTTGAGTGAAACTGTCACCATTGAAGACGGACATTTTTTCCCTAGTTGTATTATTATTAATTGTAATATCATGTTAACATTCCTGTTATTTGATTAATGCTACAAAGTAATTGGCATGTGCTGTTTTGTAGCATTGAAAATAAAATAAATAAATAAATAAATAAATAATATTATTAAGGTAACGTGTTATTCGTGTGTGGTTTATAACATACCATTTTACAGCGACAAACGTAGCTAATGGGAAAATCATAAAATCAACCAAGGTCAGGGATCTAATAACTAAGTGTCGAAAACGGCACCACTCTGTATTTTCCCGATACTACAAACTACAACAAAGAATGGCATATATGGGCTGATCCAGCACTGACCGACGTGGTTTTGCTCCCTTCCCTACTTTCCCTCCCTATAGTGTCACCGTGCAAACACCTGTCGACTACCCACCACGCCACGAGACAGCGGCATCTCTTTGACGTTCGTTCGTTCGTTGACCTGCGTAGCTTCTAGACAAGAATTTATAACCCTAGACATATTTCTAGGTCTCCCAAAAACGACCTCCCTATCTCCTAAGTCCGTCAGAAGATTATCTGAACCAAGGTTATAATTTAAAATTGACTATAGTCCGTGAGGTTTGTGAAGGACTCTCTACCTCCACGTCCCTTCCACCACTCGCAAGCAGGGCCCCACCTACACCACGACGCGTGACCCATGTGTGTGTGTGTGTGTGTGTGTATGTGTGTCTCTGAGTGTGTGAAGGCTGTAACCTTAAAACCCTTAAAGTCCTTCGCCTAACTCACGGACTATAGTGTACCTATTGCTCGAAATCGAGCAGTTGCCAAGTACCGCTATTACATGTCGCAATTTTCTTATCATTTTTCAGAAGCTGGTCGTGTTTTTTTAATGTTTTCTACAAATGTTTCCTGACTTACCCATAGCCGCATAAAGTTGTCCATGTATATATTCCGCATTGGTAATGTAGCCTACCTGGGGCCCAATTCATAATAAAATACAAACTAATATTATTAGCAAATCAGCTGATCGCCCAATGCAAATCTAATGGAAATTACAAGTTACAAGTTGTAACTTGTAACTTGTAACTTGTAGTTTATTATGAAATGGGCCCCTGGTAACACCATTTTTTCTAAAATAATTACAAATTGCAGTCATTTGTTTTAATAGCCATAACAATTTGTTTAATTTACTCAAGAACTACTCGATATTCTGCATTATCTGTCGGTTACAGTTTTATTTGCTTCAATTGACACAGGTATAACTAACTTCTTGATCAGCATTGTACGTGTTATTAAATTTAGGAAAGTAAATAAAGATACGTCTTATAACACTTAAAACATATATTTACGCTTATACTGTTACTCACAAGACGGTAAATATACAAAAGATGGTAATTGGTGATCGATTTCGATTGTATTGTTACTGCCAAACGCAGTTTTTTTTAAACGGTCAGATGTAATTGCGGTTGTCAAGGGTTCCAGCTCTCTGTGACTACTAGGTATGTATAAATCAAAGGTACTTAAGATGATATTGAAGTACTTACTCTGGTACTTGTGGACAGTTACACAATAAAATGCAAATATGTAAGGGGATATATACTACATTATTTCGTGGACAAACTTAAAACAAGAGTGCGTCAGGTAGTGCCAGTTAGACAATTGGAGTACTTAAAATTAAATTACCATAGTATTGTCTATCCAACAACGTGAGATAAACGGAATAACACATGTATTTCTTCAATTAGAATTACATGTGCTGTTCAAAACCAGACACGCGTGACTTAGAACGGCTTCATTAAAAAAAAAACTTCTGCCCGGTAACACAGACAATGGAAATTCCTTCTAGACAAAGTTTCATTAGGCCTACAACAAAATCATAATACACAGAGGTTTCTAAGGCTAAGTGGCACACTGTGCACTTCAGCAAATAAAAAGTATACTGAGATAACCATAGCTAACTAGGACAGCCACAGCAGTGTCATTGAGAGTAATAGTACAAATTAATGTCACCAAAAATGTAAAGTTCTTTCTTTATTTGATTTTTAAGAGAGAGAAATAAAAACAGAGAGGCTTAAAATAACCGGTATTATCAACTATCAGTTATTTCTCGATTGAATAAATATATTGTTTAATTCATTTTTCAAATGGTCTGAGCATTTTTTCTTTCTTCACAGAGAATACTAATTTAACTATCTTATTAACACCACATCCTTAGCTGTAATGAAATGGTTAAAGTGAGCTTAAGAAGTGAAAAACGTTAATTAATTTTACCTAATTAACTCCCTTTATAATATTTTTCACGAACACGCCCCGTTGTTTCCAAAATAAATTTTATTTTCGAGCCAAACAACTATATTTAATAATAACTATTTGTTGGCAACTTATCTGACAGTATATTTATTTTATAAATATTTGGATGATGGCTAACATCTAGGCTAACAGGTTGTGAGCTAAACTATTGTTTGACAACGGTTTCATTAAACTGTTTAGCGCTGTCTACTGTTTAGAGCTAAACAATTTAGCGTGAAAAACAGTTTGGCACACCCCAAACCTTCAATTATTTACGTCTTTACTATGTGTCGTCATTAATCAACTTAGTAATCGGTAGGTAGCAGCACAGCACCACTCGTTAAACGTGTATAACGTGAGGGCAAGAGCCGGTGACCGATCACCTCACGCTTTTTTGAACGCGACGGGCTTCACGTGCAAATATATATTGTTCTGACGGTATTTCCAATGGAGAACATATTGCTTTATTTCTAATTACAATTTTTTTCTATGAAAAAATATCTACAAAAACTAAGTAGTTTTGCTTTATTAATAAGATTTCTTTCTTTTTAAAATTCGTAGAAATTAATTTGCAACTACTGACTAAGTAATTTGACGACAAATGTTTCTAATATGGTTATAACTCTTTCATAACCGCTCTTTATTAATAAGTCATGTTGCTGGTTATCAAGAAGTCTGATTTCGATCTAAGTTTCTGCTGAAATCAGACAACTTTGGCATCGGCTCTCTGATTGAAATACAAATTTCGTAACCTCGACCACCTCGACTTTGTTTGACAACAAAAATAAATGGTGGGGGTTTCAAATTTTTCAAGTCGCAGTTTATGACGTTCTATTCTGCTTGAGAAAACACTCAATTTAACACTTTGAATGCAAAAAGTTTTCTTACGAATATCCTTTGCTAGTTCAACTTATGAGGGAGTGTAGTTTAAATAATTATAACTATTATAAAAGGGTGAGTGATGGCTTGAGCCGTATTGGTACAGGCACGTGTGAAAGGGGGGGGGGGTCACCGGGTTCTAGTGCCGTTGATCTCAGTGGCGGACTGGCGCGCCACCCAACCCAAGGTCACTGCGTAAATGCGTTGTTCTATCAGATGTGGTCTTGACACAACTATCTGACATACTTTGCGATATATCATATCGCGTTATTGCTTTATGTTCACCATTATTCATATACGGCTATAATTAGGCACAGGAGGTCAGACATTGGCCGGCTTGTGTAGCCGTATTTGGCATGCAATGGTAATACCAAACGTAACATAGACTGTGCCATAAACGGACGGAGAGTAACAAATTCAATATTAAAAAGTTTTTGTAACCGCATTAAGGAAAGCAGCTTATCTATTATATTCATCTATGGAGGGAGGTCCGGTTGAGTAGACTATATGATACATTCCAACTCACACATTAGACCGTACAACATAAATGTATTTTGTCACATATGTTTGTTTAACACACTCCCTACCAGGTGTCAGGATACTATACATACAGAGTAGTATGACGGTTGGTAGTGCACCTGTAAATAGACGTATTTATCACAAACAGTTATTTAATTCCGTATTACCGTTTGCAAAGCAAATAGAGTAAAATATAATAACCAAAACATTCTGACACGTGTTTGTGAAACCTATGAATACGAGCATAACACAGCTTACAATAAATTAAAATGTAATTCAAAATTACTAGTTGTAACACAGGGAATATTTAGATTTTTGTGTTGTCAACACTGGGAGCTCCTAGTGTGATATGGCTCAAAATATATCATCGCATAAACTGTTGCATTATAGGCATGCAGACTACAATGGGAGCTCCGGGCCAGGCGGTCCCATTGGGCGCTGGATGTATTGAATATATCGCGAGCTCCGAACGTGTTCCTCGTGTATATTTATATAAATATATATATATATATATATGAATTTGAACGGATGGTGTTTTTGGCCTGTAGGGACCTCAAAACGAAAAAAAAATCGGTCCCGCGTCCAGGTCTTACCATGAGTACTACGGTAATAGCTTATTCCCTATATGGGAAATTCGCTAAAATGAAAAGATAGGAAAATTTTTACAGTAGACTTCCTCTTATCCGGGCATCTTTTAACCGGACATCGGTTTAACCGGACTACACTCGGCGGAAATGACATCTCATTAACCAGACAATTTTTATCAGCACATCTGTTTAACCGGACTAGATCGGCAGGAAGTGGGTGGTACTGAAACAACTCTCTTCTTGGGAAAGATTTGAGACCAGTGATACAATTCTCTCCTAGATTTACGTCAAATACGCATTTAAACGGTCCGTTTTAACGAGTTTTTGGGGACGTCGGTTTAATCGGATAAAACTGTTATCCGGACTGGCCTTGGTCCCGAGAAGTCCGGATAAGAGGGAGTCTACTGTAAGTAACTAAAGAAGGAAGTTTAGAAAATAAAAATGCAACCTAATAAACGAATGCCTTTTATTAGCTATTAGGATTAGGAGAACATGAAATGTCTCAATTTTTGTGTTGCTATCTGGGCTTAGTCCCAGCAGCAAACACTTCCACAATCAGCTCCATTGACCCCTAGTGGTTGATATGGCTTATAGCTTAAGACCCACCTGTAGTACAAGCCAGTCTGAGAGCCGGCAGTCTCATCCAGGGCGCAGTGCAAGGTTGTCTGAGCGCCTTGGTCTACAGTCTTGTAGAAGAAGTAGCCGAGCGTGGCAGCCAGATTGCGAGCACCTCGGAAGTAGACTGTGTCCATGTGACGGCCCAACTCTGTCCTGATGACACCAGGATGTAGCGAGTATGTTGTCACGTTCTTGTCTGGAATACAGCAAAGAAATGTTGACACGGTTGTATAGAGGTGAATCACTTTGTAATTTCAAGTTTAGAAAGCATCAAACAATTTAAACAACTGCAATACCACAATGAACAGGTTATTATACTGTACTGCTTAATGTGTAGGGTTGGCTTTTGTTAGTGTGTGATGATTTGGATATAGGGAAATTGTGTATAAGCTGGAAATGGGCAAATTAGAAGATCTCATGTACACTTTTTTGAAGGGTAACAATGTTAGGTCTTGTGTGAGGAAATATATTATTTGCATAACACCATAGACAAATCAAATGAATATAGACTGTAAAAGGAAGCTTCCGGCACCCACCGCTAGGAGTACCGTGTAGTTTCGGCCCACAATGCTGCAGGCGAGGAGCGTAGGAGCCTTAAGCTATCATTCTGCAGCAATGTGCGCTGTAACTACACAGCACTCCTAGCGGTGGGCACCGGAACATATGCTAACCGCAGCACTGCTGCCAGTCTATATTTATTCTATTTGTCTATGATAACACAATGTTGTGTCATAACAACACCATAAATATAAAAAAAGTATATAAAATACTCAATTTAGATCTGAGCAAATGTAGACTATTTAAATTTATAAATAAAAAATTATATTATCCTTAATGTGAGATCAAGTGTGTAGCATCTTTGACAGCCCATTCCTTACCTGCAATACCAATGCATATATTTGCAGACTTTAGTGCTTCCAAGCAGCTTATATTGAAACCATTGAATACCCAAAACAATGCACCAAATGGATGTGACCTGATTATTACTTACCTGTTGAATAAGTTAACTAAGTTGATTAGTTAAATATTTCTTGTAAATGAACAGAAAAAGCCTAAATTATAAAATTACTCAATTTAAACTACCTTTTAATCTTCTAGCGAGTTCCTTGCTGAAGAGCACATTAGCAAGTTTGCTTTGCTGATAAGCTCTTAGTGCACTGTACGATCTTGTCTTCCAATTGAGGTCTTCAAAGTCAAATTTGCCTCCTATAAAAACAGAAATCATAATCATATTTGACTATAATTCACAATATTTAGGGGAAGAAATCTATCCCCTACTCTTGACCCCATCGATAATAGAGATCAATGCTTGACCCTTACCTTTAGAATCATAGCCCAACAGCTGATTAAGCAATATACATTATATAGCCTACCAAAAAAATGGAGGGGGGACTTTTCCTCAAACCGCCTA
>NW_026543260.1:0-39089 GCF_028750875.1 Macrosteles quadrilineatus | reverse complement strand
AGTTCTCCAGCTTGCAGACAGCCATGGTAGCCTTTTGAAGCTGCTGGATCTCATAAACTAGTCCAACTCCTGATTCTGGAGCCACCAAAGTCGTAGCCTGAAGCCGACAAGTGACGTGTTTATGATTCTCCGGTTTGAAGATATAATTGTGGTCTCACCATCCATCAAACCAGCAATAGGATCCTGAACAAGCCACGCTTGCCTCTTGATTCACTTACTGCATGCAAATTGAAACGAGTTTAAATATTTTTGATTTATTATTATTGGAAAATTATGTTTCGATCACGAATTATTTTGTGTTTTGTTTTTAGCGAATTTCCCATATAGGGAATAAGCTATTACCGTAGTACTCATGGTAAGACCTGGACCCAGGACCGATTTGTTTTTTCGTTTTGAGGTCCCTAGAGGCCAAAAACACCATTCGTTCAAATTCATATATATATATATATATATATATATATATATATATATATATATATATATATACTAGCTGACCCGGCGAACTTCGTATCGCCTAAGTTATAGGTTTCCCCTAAGACAGACCGATGGAAAGAAAGTACCGTTACGTTTAATTTTCAAGATGATCTCGTTCGCATCGCTCAATCACGTCCTGGTTGAAGTTCGTTCGCTACGCTCACTCACCTTTGAGTTGGAGCTCGTTCGCTACGCTCACTCACCTTTAGGTTGGAGCTCGTTCGCTGCGCTCACTTGCCTTCAGGTTAGCTCGTTCGCTACGCTAACTCGCCTCCAGGTTGAAGTTCGTTCGCTACGCTCACTCACCTTTGGGTTGGAGCTCGTTCGCTACGCTCACTCACCTTTAGGTTGGAGCTCGTTCGCTGCGCTCACTTGCCTTCAGTTTAGCTCGTTCGCTACGCTAACTCGCCTCCAGGTTGAAGTTCGTTCGCTACGCTCACTCACCTTTTGGTTGCAAATTAGCTGTTGTCATAAATGTAAAAGAAATAATAGTGCTGCACCCTGTTGGTAATCCTTGTAACTTTAATGCTATTGAACATCATAGAACAGAACCAACTTGTTTAATTGAAACAGCTGTTAAGATTCATTAATTCCATTTCTCATAAGGTTAACATGGGAAACTCCAGAGCCACTGGGGCGGAGCCCTTTTAAGAATTTCGAAACGGGAAATAGTTTACGTCCGATTCGCATACCTACAGAATTTACACACCAAATTTCATAACGATCGGTGAAGTCGTTCCGGAGGAGTTTGCAGACAAACACTGTGACACGAGAATTTTATATATTAGATATATATATATATTTATATACTAGGCATGCGGCCTCAGGTCCGCCAATTGAGCGGAGTAAGCAAGCTTTGATATAAACAAATAACTTTAATTTGTTTTCATGATTCAAATTGAATACATGATGACGTCACCATAGCAACAATCCAATTGAATTCTCGTGGTTGGTTGGAAGAGTTGAAGGAAATATGAATCCAGTCAGCTGTTTCTATTAGGTCATTGATTTTTACTTGTATATATGAGTAATAGTAAAACTGTGTGTTTGTAATAGCATAAAGATAAGTATTATTTTGTCAATATCCTAATGTTTGTGTAGCTCCCATTTATGTAATAAGCATATAGGCTTCCTTCTCATTTTCTCCAACTAAAACATTTAGCCAATTAGTAAACTTTGCTCAGCGAACAGAATGACAGAAGAAGGTGACTATATATAGCAATACCATAGTCAATGGTCACCACAGGAAATAAGGCGTGGCTAATTTCAAGAGCTGATGATACCCTGAAAAAGATGGTGGTTGCCGCGACGCTACTGGCATTGAATTGGTGACGTTTGCGCTAGCTCCGCTCCGTTGCCAAAATAGGCCTACTGTACTCAATAAATAGATTAGATTTTAAAGACGGCACTGGATAGAGAATTGATGAATTAAACAAGAATATATTTGTTCCTCATGCTAAATTACAGCATGATTAAGTAAAATACTGTATATGCATAATAAACTACTGTACAACAAAATTATTAAAATAAAATATAAAAGACGTTTTTATATTAGGCTATGGCAATTTAATTTGAGAACCTGCACTGTGTTGAAGTAAAGCCTATTTATTGGGTTGTACTAAATTTTCAACCTGACATAAAAGTGCCAACATGCTGTTCTGTTAGCTGTAATAATTCATCTTATAGTATTACGGAAAAAATATAAATATTTCATCACGCTTATTTTATAACTGGACTCCCGTATATTTAAATACATTAATCTAATTGCCAACAACATTTCCCACACTCCGCACTGCTAGCATTTACTAATTCTTTAACCATTTCCTATGTCTTGGACATCTTTCCATCCCATCTAATAGCATTTCAGTTTTTCAATGTCAGATACTCCGGACTACTCGCCTTTACTACTTCCTTCGCCACTTCCTACGCCGCAGACATATTTCCCTCCCTTCCCATAGCATTTTAAGATTGTGGATACCTTAATCTAATCGTCATAAACAGTTCCCACACTCCAGACTACTCGCATTTACTACTTCCTTCACCACTTCCTACGCCAAGGACCTGTTTCCCTACCTTCCCATAGCATTTTAGAATTGTAGATACCTTAATCTAATCGTCATAAACAGTTCCCACACTCCGGACTACTCACCTCTACTACTTTCTTCACCACTTCCTACGTCGCGGACCTGTTTCCCTCCCTTCCCATAACATTTTAAGATTGTAGATACCTTAATCTAATCGTCATAAACAGTGCCCACACTCCGGAACGCTCACCTTTACTGCGTCCTTCACGACTTCCTACGTCACGGACCTGTTTCCCTCCCTTCCCATTGCATTTTAGGATAACAGATACCTTAATCTAATCGTCATTAATCGTTCCCACAGTCCGGACTACTCGCCTTTACTACTTCCTTCGCCACTTCCTACGCCGCGGACCTGTTTTCCTCCCTTCCCATAGCATTTTAGGATAACAGATACCTTAACCTAATCGTCATTAATAGTTCCCACATTCCGGACCGCTCACCTTTACTGCTTCCTTCACGACTTCCTACGTCGCGGACCTGTTTCCCTCCCTTCCCATAGCATTTTAGGATAACAGATACCTTAATCAATTCGTCATAAACAGTTACCACACTCCGGACTAATATTTATCACAAAAAGAATAACAACAATTAAAAGAAATAATCTGCTTGGAATAATTCAGTAAGGCCGCCAGAAATTATGCGAATCGGTGTATTGTTAATCAACGCTTAATGGTATTCATCGGACTCCTTTTCTTTTGTACTGTCTTTTGTTAATAGGCCATATATTGTGATGTGCATGTGCAAGCTGAGGTGCCCGTGGGTACAGAATGTCGAGTCGCATACGCTAAGATTCTTTGTTTACATCTACGTTGTTATCTCGTAACCATCATGGCAACTCATAAGACTCATGTTAAACATTGCAAAATTTATGCCAGTCTTAAATTGTAGAGGTATCATCAAATTGAAATTTGTTTGTTTCGAAACATCCAAAATATTTGTCGAAATACCCCTGGTAAGTTTGGATTCAATATGTTCAGTCGTTATTGAGTTAATTGATTACATAGTTTGCATAAGGTCCGATCTCAAAGAGCTTCGCTCGCTCCGCTCAATTATGTATATATATGTATATATGTGTCCGATAGCGCGATAACTCGAGCAAAAATGATCCGATTTTTATGAAATTTGGTACAAACGTGTAAACCTACGTTTATTCGAACGAGTTCGCGAACCAGCATGATCGGACCATGGGAACGGGGGTTTATGGGGGCTTTTATGGGGTAAAATGGGTTTTTCCAATTTTTGACCCAAAAAACATAAAATTTTGCAATTTCTTTCCAAACTATTTTGTAGAGCTTAAAAAAACAAATAATTTAGTATATTGAAGCGTTATAATGCGCCTAATGGTTACGGAGAAAATTCCAAAAAATTGTCTATTTAAAATTCCCATGTTATTCTTATGGAGAATAAGTAAACTGTTGTAGTTTGCTTGTTTATTAACATATTTTGCCCAAATTTTGAAAATGTTTTTATTTCTTACTAACTATTAACATTTTACATAAAAAACACTTTTACCCTCCCTGTTGCAGCAAACCTAAGTATGTGTTAAACTGATTCTATTTAAATAGGGAATAAATGTGATATTTTTAAGGAGACATTTTAGTGTAAATCCAATCAGGCAAATGGAAATTCGCTTAGTCTGCAGGTTTGCTGCGGCGGGGGTATTATAAAGTTTAGACGAGCTGATATACCCGTACTCCAGAAGAAGAGGAAAGAAAAAAGGTGGTGTTTAATTTTATTAAATATAATTTTCACGCTTGATTTGGTACGGTAGCATTCTTTTCTTTTAATTTAGGTAAGGAGTTTCAATTTCCTAGACAATAGTATGGTGAAAAAGTGGCACTGATGTGTTATTAAAATATTACTGTAACTAAAAGATTTAATTTGCCCGGACATTAGTTGCGCCAACTGACGTGAGTCAGGTAGTCGGGTTTTCCTTATTTGCGCCAACTACTCCTGGGAGCTACCCGATAAGTTCCTTAAACTAAGGGGCAGCCCTCTTCGACTGTATAGCTCAGTAGGTTAGGTTAGGTTAGGTAAGGTTAGGATAGGTTTGGTTAGTTTGGATGACACGTAAACAAGGACATTCCTTCTGCTAGCAACTCACCCCTACCTGGCTTGGGCTTGGCGCAACCATTGACTAAGGAAACAGCCCTTGTCTGTGGCGCAACTAAGGAACATTTGTTGGGACCATTTGAGGGCTTGGCGCAATTAAGGAACTCATTGGCGCGACCTTTAATTTTTTAAGTTTTTAAGTCATTAGATCTAAAAGAATGCAACAACGTACTGAAGTGTGCAATACAATCAAGGGATACTGGAAATAGCAGTAAAATCAAACACTTGACACACAATGTTTTAAATGCAAGCATATAAAAGAGAAATTTATTACAACCTTTAAGTATTCCCAACCTACACAATGCAGTTTACCACTTCTAATCAGCCGTTTTCTAAATTTCCAGCGTTTAAGATGCAAATTGAGTCTGTCCCAAGAACTGATCAGACCCGAATGGATTTATAAGTCATAGGATCAACAGTTCGTTACGCACTGGATGGTCTTTGACTTGACTTTACACTAATTAAAAGCGATTCAATTAATAACGAGCTTGTACGATCGACCGTATATGTTAATTTCTAATTTGTCGCGTTAGGATTAACAGCCTATTAAAGCTGCCAAACGAAATTATGAAAACCGTAAAACTTCAGATATGAAAATCAGATGACTTTTATGGCCTATAAATCCTGAAGATGCAACCATTTGTTCTGTTATAGTTCGTGTAGGGTAATTAATGCGTTGGTCCTACATGATTTAAACCATTTATAGATGAAAGTGTGTGATTTTAATTTATAATTGGGATATTGTGTAAAATAGTGTGCTGTCCCAATGATGTTTCAGCACTAAATAAACCACTGTTGATGGAACGGATTAGAGAATAAAGTTTGGTGTCACATGAATTACACAATAGTTTGCTCGGGGAACGGATTAGAGAATAAAGTTTGGTGTCACATGAATTACACAATAGTTATGTTCGGTTTATTTTGTCCCAATTCCCCCTAAACGTTGGTGAGCCCAGTAATCCTAAGTTTTATATGAAATGATACCAAACTTCATTGCAAAATTTAAAAACATCTCTATAGATTATTTTCAGAATGTCAATAAGTAGTGTCTAAAGTAATATAAAACTCAGCTATCAAGAAAATAATGTAAATATCCTCTAACAAAAGGATGAAACCGTTACAGTCCAGTTAAATAGAGTAAAATAAAACATTTGAAGCCGTCAATGATAGCATTGACTGCAGTAGAAGTAAAATCCACGTTAAATGCAGTAAAAAATGAAGCAGACACTTTGATTAAAAACAACTACCAAAAAAGGGAGGGATGCAAGTAGCAACAAGCAGAAGAAAAGAGTAAATAAGAGAGGAAAAGAGGAAAAGAAAAAGCTGCCAGCTCCTACATTGTGATGGGCTTTGGTGTGAACTACTGGGTAATGGAGACCCCTGGTGTTCGGCAAAAACTGACCAGGAACCATTCTGGTAGATGTTGTAACATAACATGGCAACAGTAGATTGAACTTAAGTAAAGAGAAAATGTCAGTCAAGAGTAAATATTAATATTAGATTGAAAACGACAGTTTACAATCCTAAAATCAATTATTCTGAAGAATAAATCATCGGAATATTTACCAAGCACATTAGATATTGAGGTCACAATTCGTTACATAATGAAAATGAAAGAACTTATAACTAGCCTATGTCTGTTTGTGTTATTCATGAGGAATTATGCGTACACCATCTATTATCATAAACAGGTTTGATAGTTTGCTGTGTGTTTTTTACGTAGTTTAAAATTTTTATAATTTTCTTTCTTTTTCACAACTAAGTTGTTTTGAACTTTGTTTTTTTTAACTAAGAAAAATCTTGATTCAACAATGAGTTCCTAAATTTAGATATGGTATTCTTATGGACAAATAAATAAGCAGACATATTTCCCTCCCTTCCCATAGCATTTTAAGATTGTGGATACCTTAATCTAATCGTCATAAACAGTTCCCACACTCCAGACTACTCGCATTTACTACTTCCTTCACCACTTCCTACGCCAAGGACCTGTTTCCCTACCTTCCCATAGCATTTTAGAATTGTAGATACCTTAATCTAATCGTCATAAACAGTTCCCACACTCCGGACTACTCACCTCTACTACTTTCTTCACCACTTCCTACGTCGCGGACCTGTTTCCCTCCCTTCCCATAACATTTTAAGATTGTAGATACCTTAATCTAATCGTCATAAACAGTGCCCACACTCCGGAACGCTCACCTTTACTGCGTCCTTCACGACTTCCTACGTCACGGACCTGTTTCCCTCCCTTCCCATTGCATTTTAGGATAACAGATACCTTAATCTAATCGTCATTAATCGTTCCCACAGTCCGGACTACTCGCCTTTACTACTTCCTTCGCCACTTCCTACGCCGCGGACCTGTTTTCCTCCCTTCCCATAGCATTTTAGGATAACAGATACCTTAACCTAATCGTCATTAATAGTTCCCACATTCCGGACCGCTCACCTTTACTGCTTCCTTCACGACTTCCTACGTCGCGGACCTGTTTCCCTCCCTTCCCATAGCATTTTAGGATAACAGATACCTTAATCAATTCGTCATAAACAGTTACCACACTCCGGACTAATATTTATCACAAAAAGAATAACAACAATTAAAAGAAATAATCTGCTTGGAATAATTCAGTAAGGCCGCCAGAAATTATGCGAATCGGTGTATTGTTAATCAACGCTTAATGGTATTCATCGGACTCCTTTTCTTTTGTACTGTCTTTTGTTAATAGGCCATATATTGTGATGTGCATGTGCAAGCTGAGGTGCCCGTGGGTACAGAATGTCGAGTCGCATACGCTAAGATTCTTTGTTTACATCTACGTTGTTATCTCGTAACCATCATGGCAACTCATAAGACTCATGTTAAACATTGCAAAATTTATGCCAGTCTTAAATTGTACAGGTATCATCAAATTGAAATTTGTTTGTTTCGAAACATCCAAAATATTTGTCGAAATACCCCTGGTAAGTTTGGATTCAATATGTTCAGTCGTTATTGAGTTAATTGATTACATAGTTTGCATAAGGTCCGATCTCAAAGAGCTTCGCTCGCTCCGCTCAATTATGTATATATATGTATATATGTGTCCGATAGCGCGATAACTCGAGCAAAAATGATCCGATTTTTATGAAATTTGGTACAAACGTGTAAACCTACGTTTATTCGAACGAGTTCGCGAACCAGCATGATCGGACCATGGGAACGGGGGTTTATGGGGGCTTTTATGGGGTAAAAATGGGTTTTTCCAATTTTTGACCCAAAAAACATAAAATTTTGCAATTTCTTTCCAAACTATTTTGTAGAGCTTAAAAAAACAAATAATTTAGTATATTGAAGCGTTATAATGCGCCTAATGGTTACGGAGAAAATTCCAAAAAATTGTCTATTTAAAATTCCCATGTTATTCTTATGGAGAATAAGTAAACTGTTGTAGTTTGCTTGTTTATTAACATATTTTGCCCAAATTTTGAAAATGTTTTTATTTCTTACTAACTATTAACATTTTACATAAAAAACACTTTTACCCTCCCTGTTGCAGCAAACCTAAGTATGTGTTAAACTGATTCTATTTAAATAGGGAATAAATGTGATATTTTTAAGGAGACATTTTAGTGTAAATCCAATCAGGCAAATGGAAATTCGCTTAGTCTGCAGGTTTGCTGCGGCGGGGGTATTATAAAGTTTAGACGAGCTGATATACCCGTACTCCAGAAGAAGAGGAAAGAAAAAAGGTGGTGTTTAATTTTATTAAATATAATTTTCACGCTTGATTTGGTACGGTAGCATTCTTTTCTTTTAATTTAGGTAAGGAGTTTCAATTTCCTAGACAATAGTATGGTGAAAAAGTGGCACTGATGTGTTATTAAAATATTACTGTAACTAAAAGATTTAATTTGCCCGGACATTAGTTGCGCCAACTGACGTGAGTCAGGTAGTCGGGTTTTCCTTATTTGCGCCAACTACTCCTGGGAGCTACCCGATAAGTTCCTTAAACTAAGGGGCAGCCCTCTTCGACTGTATAGCTCAGTAGGTTAGGTTAGGTTAGGTAAGGTTAGGATAGGTTTGGTTAGTTTGGATGACACGTAAACAAGGACATTCCTTCTGCTAGCAACTCACCCCTACCTGGCTTGGGCTTGGCGCAACCATTGACTAAGGAAACAGCCCTTGTCTGTGGCGCAACTAAGGAACATTTGTTGGGACCATTTGAGGGCTTGGCGCAATTAAGGAACTCATTGGCGCGACCTTTAATTTTTTAAGTTTTTAAGTCATTAGATCTAAAAGAATGCAACAACGTACTGAAGTGTGCAATACAATCAAGGGATACTGGAAATAGCAGTAAAATCAAACACTTGACACACAATGTTTTAAATGCAAGCATATAAAAGAGAAATTTATTACAACCTTTAAGTATTCCCAACCTACACAATGCAGTTTACCACTTCTAATCAGCCGTTTTCTAAATTTCCAGCGTTTAAGATGCAAATTGAGTCTGTCCCAAGAACTGATCAGACCCGAATGGATTTATAAGTCATAGGATCAACAGTTCGTTACGCACTGGATGGTCTTTGACTTGACTTTACACTAATTAAAAGCGATTCAATTAATAACGAGCTTGTACGATCGACCGTATATGTTAATTTCTAATTTGTCGCGTTAGGATTAACAGCCTATTAAAGCTGCCAAACGAAATTATGAAAACCGTAAAACTTCAGATATGAAAATCAGATGACTTTTATGGCCTATAAATCCTGAAGATGCAACCATTTGTTCTGTTATAGTTCGTGTAGGGTAATTAATGCGTTGGTCCTACATGATTTAAACCATTTATAGATGAAAGTGTGTGATTTTAATTTATAATTGGGATATTGTGTAAAATAGTGTGCTGTCCCAATGATGTTTCAGCACTAAATAAACCACTGTTGATGGAACGGATTAGAGAATAAAGTTTGGTGTCACATGAATTACACAATAGTTTGCTCGGGGAACGGATTAGAGAATAAAGTTTGGTGTCACATGAATTACACAATAGTTATGTTCGGTTTATTTTGTCCCAATTCCCCCTAAACGTTGGTGAGCCCAGTAATCCTAAGTTTTATATGAAATGATACCAAACTTCATTGCAAAATTTAAAAACATCTCTATAGATTATTTTCAGAATGTCAATAAGTAGTGTCTAAAGTAATATAAAACTCAGCTATCAAGAAAATAATGTAAATATCCTCTAACAAAAGGATGAAACCGTTACAGTCCAGTTAAATAGAGTAAAATAAAACATTTGAAGCCGTCAATGATAGCATTGACTGCAGTAGAAGTAAAATCCACGTTAAATGCAGTAAAAAATGAAGCAGACACTTTGATTAAAAACAACTACCAAAAAAGGGAGGGATGCAAGTAGCAACAAGCAGAAGAAAAGAGTAAATAAGAGAGGAAAAGAGGAAAAGAAAAAGCTGCCAGCTCCTACATTGTGATGGGCTTTGGTGTGAACTACTGGGTAATGGAGACCCCTGGTGTTCGGCAAAAACTGACCAGGAACCATTCTGGTAGATGTTGTAACATAACATGGCAACAGTAGATTGAACTTAAGTAAAGAGAAAATGTCAGTCAAGAGTAAATATTAATATTAGATTGAAAACGACAGTTTACAATCCTAAAATCAATTATTCTGAAGAATAAATCATCGGAATATTTACCAAGCACATTAGATATTGAGGTCACAATTCGTTACATAATGAAAATGAAAGAACTTATAACTAGCCTATGTCTGTTTGTGTTATTCATGAGGAATTATGCGTACACCATCTATTATCATAAACAGGTTTGATAGTTTGCTGTGTGTTTTTTACGTAGTTTAAAATTTTTATAATTTTCTTTCTTTTTCACAACTAAGTTGTTTTGAACTTTGTTTTTTTTTAACTAAGAAAAATCTTGATTCAACAATGAGTTCCTAAATTTAGATATGGTATTCTTATGGACAAATAAATAAGCAGACATATTTCCCTCCCTTCCCATAGCATTTTAAGATTGTGGATACCTTAATCTAATCGTCATAAACAGTTCCCACACTCCAGACTACTCGCATTTACTACTTCCTTCACCACTTCCTACGCCAAGGACCTGTTTCCCTACCTTCCCATAGCATTTTAGAATTGTAGATACCTTAATCTAATCGTCATAAACAGTTCCCACACTCCGGACTACTCACCTCTACTACTTTCTTCACCACTTCCTACGTCGCGGACCTGTTTCCCTCCCTTCCCATAACATTTTAAGATTGTAGATACCTTAATCTAATCGTCATAAACAGTGCCCACACTCCGGAACGCTCACCTTTACTGCGTCCTTCACGACTTCCTACGTCACGGACCTGTTTCCCTCCCTTCCCATTGCATTTTAGGATAACAGATACCTTAATCTAATCGTCATTAATCGTTCCCACAGTCCGGACTACTCGCCTTTACTACTTCCTTCGCCACTTCCTACGCCGCGGACCTGTTTTCCTCCCTTCCCATAGCATTTTAGGATAACAGATACCTTAACCTAATCGTCATTAATAGTTCCCACATTCCGGACCGCTCACCTTTACTGCTTCCTTCACGACTTCCTACGTCGCGGACCTGTTTCCCTCCCTTCCCATAGCATTTTAGGATAACAGATACCTTAATCAATTCGTCATAAACAGTTACCACACTCCGGACTAATATTTATCACAAAAAGAATAACAACAATTAAAAGAAATAATCTGCTTGGAATAATTCAGTAAGGCCGCCAGAAATTATGCGAATCGGTGTATTGTTAATCAACGCTTAATGGTATTCATCGGACTCCTTTTCTTTTGTACTGTCTTTTGTTAATAGGCCATATATTGTGATGTGCATGTGCAAGCTGAGGTGCCCGTGGGTACAGAATGTCGAGTCGCATACGCTAAGATTCTTTGTTTACATCTACGTTGTTATCTCGTAACCATCATGGCAACTCATAAGACTCATGTTAAACATTGCAAAATTTATGCCAGTCTTAAATTGTACAGGTATCATCAAATTGAAATTTGTTTGTTTCGAAACATCCAAAATATTTGTCGAAATACCCCTGGTAAGTTTGGATTCAATATGTTCAGTCGTTATTGAGTTAATTGATTACATAGTTTGCATAAGGTCCGATCTCAAAGAGCTTCGCTCGCTCCGCTCAATTATGTATATATATGTATATATGTGTCCGATAGCGCGATAACTCGAGCAAAAATGATCCGATTTTTATGAAATTTGGTACAAACGTGTAAACCTACGTTTATTCGAACGAGTTCGCGAACCAGCATGATCGGACCATGGGAACGGGGGTTTATGGGGGCTTTTATGGGGTAAAAATGGGTTTTTCCAATTTTTGACCCAAAAAACATAAAATTTTGCAATTTCTTTCCAAACTATTTTGTAGAGCTTAAAAAAACAAATAATTTAGTATATTGAAGCGTTATAATGCGCCTAATGGTTACGGAGAAAATTCCAAAAAATTGTCTATTTAAAATTCCCATGTTATTCTTATGGAGAATAAGTAAACTGTTGTAGTTTGCTTGTTTATTAACATATTTTGCCCAAATTTTGAAAATGTTTTTATTTCTTACTAACTATTAACATTTTACATAAAAAACACTTTTACCCTCCCTGTTGCAGCAAACCTAAGTATGTGTTAAACTGATTCTATTTAAATAGGGAATAAATGTGATATTTTTAAGGAGACATTTTAGTGTAAATCCAATCAGGCAAATGGAAATTCGCTTAGTCTGCAGGTTTGCTGCGGCGGGGGTATTATAAAGTTTAGACGAGCTGATATACCCGTACTCCAGAAGAAGAGGAAAGAAAAAAGGTGGTGTTTAATTTTATTAAATATAATTTTCACGCTTGATTTGGTACGGTAGCATTCTTTTCTTTTAATTTAGGTAAGGAGTTTCAATTTCCTAGACAATAGTATGGTGAAAAAGTGGCACTGATGTGTTATTAAAATATTACTGTAACTAAAAGATTTAATTTGCCCGGACATTAGTTGCGCCAACTGACGTGAGTCAGGTAGTCGGGTTTTCCTTATTTGCGCCAACTACTCCTGGGAGCTACCCGATAAGTTCCTTAAACTAAGGGGCAGCCCTCTTCGACTGTATAGCTCAGTAGGTTAGGTTAGGTTAGGTAAGGTTAGGATAGGTTTGGTTAGTTTGGATGACACGTAAACAAGGACATTCCTTCTGCTAGCAACTCACCCCTACCTGGCTTGGGCTTGGCGCAACCATTGACTAAGGAAACAGCCCTTGTCTGTGGCGCAACTAAGGAACATTTGTTGGGACCATTTGAGGGCTTGGCGCAATTAAGGAACTCATTGGCGCGACCTTTAATTTTTTAAGTTTTTAAGTCATTAGATCTAAAAGAATGCAACAACGTACTGAAGTGTGCAATACAATCAAGGGATACTGGAAATAGCAGTAAAATCAAACACTTGACACACAATGTTTTAAATGCAAGCATATAAAAGAGAAATTTATTACAACCTTTAAGTATTCCCAACCTACACAATGCAGTTTACCACTTCTAATCAGCCGTTTTCTAAATTTCCAGCGTTTAAGATGCAAATTGAGTCTGTCCCAAGAACTGATCAGACCCGAATGGATTTATAAGTCATAGGATCAACAGTTCGTTACGCACTGGATGGTCTTTGACTTGACTTTACACTAATTAAAAGCGATTCAATTAATAACGAGCTTGTACGATCGACCGTATATGTTAATTTCTAATTTGTCGCGTTAGGATTAACAGCCTATTAAAGCTGCCAAACGAAATTATGAAAACCGTAAAACTTCAGATATGAAAATCAGATGACTTTTATGGCCTATAAATCCTGAAGATGCAACCATTTGTTCTGTTATAGTTCGTGTAGGGTAATTAATGCGTTGGTCCTACATGATTTAAACCATTTATAGATGAAAGTGTGTGATTTTAATTTATAATTGGGATATTGTGTAAAATAGTGTGCTGTCCCAATGATGTTTCAGCACTAAATAAACCACTGTTGATGGAACGGATTAGAGAATAAAGTTTGGTGTCACATGAATTACACAATAGTTTGCTCGGGGAACGGATTAGAGAATAAAGTTTGGTGTCACATGAATTACACAATAGTTATGTTCGGTTTATTTTGTCCCAATTCCCCCTAAACGTTGGTGAGCCCAGTAATCCTAAGTTTTATATGAAATGATACCAAACTTCATTGCAAAATTTAAAAACATCTCTATAGATTATTTTCAGAATGTCAATAAGTAGTGTCTAAAGTAATATAAAACTCAGCTATCAAGAAAATAATGTAAATATCCTCTAACAAAAGGATGAAACCGTTACAGTCCAGTTAAATAGAGTAAAATAAAACATTTGAAGCCGTCAATGATAGCATTGACTGCAGTAGAAGTAAAATCCACGTTAAATGCAGTAAAAAATGAAGCAGACACTTTGATTAAAAACAACTACCAAAAAAGGGAGGGATGCAAGTAGCAACAAGCAGAAGAAAAGAGTAAATAAGAGAGGAAAAGAGGAAAAGAAAAAGCTGCCAGCTCCTACATTGTGATGGGCTTTGGTGTGAACTACTGGGTAATGGAGACCCCTGGTGTTCGGCAAAAACTGACCAGGAACCATTCTGGTAGATGTTGTAACATAACATGGCAACAGTAGATTGAACTTAAGTAAAGAGAAAATGTCAGTCAAGAGTAAATATTAATATTAGATTGAAAACGACAGTTTACAATCCTAAAATCAATTATTCTGAAGAATAAATCATCGGAATATTTACCAAGCACATTAGATATTGAGGTCACAATTCGTTACATAATGAAAATGAAAGAACTTATAACTAGCCTATGTCTGTTTGTGTTATTCATGAGGAATTATGCGTACACCATCTATTATCATAAACAGGTTTGATAGTTTGCTGTGTGTTTTTTACGTAGTTTAAAATTTTTATAATTTTCTTTCTTTTTCACAACTAAGTTGTTTTGAACTTTGTTTTTTTTTAACTAAGAAAAATCTTGATTCAACAATGAGTTCCTAAATTTAGATATGGTATTCTTATGGACAAATAAATAAGCAGACATATTTCCCTCCCTTCCCATAGCATTTTAAGATTGTGGATACCTTAATCTAATCGTCATAAACAGTTCCCACACTCCAGACTACTCGCATTTACTACTTCCTTCACCACTTCCTACGCCAAGGACCTGTTTCCCTACCTTCCCATAGCATTTTAGAATTGTAGATACCTTAATCTAATCGTCATAAACAGTTCCCACACTCCGGACTACTCACCTCTACTACTTTCTTCACCACTTCCTACGTCGCGGACCTGTTTCCCTCCCTTCCCATAACATTTTAAGATTGTAGATACCTTAATCTAATCGTCATAAACAGTGCCCACACTCCGGAACGCTCACCTTTACTGCGTCCTTCACGACTTCCTACGTCACGGACCTGTTTCCCTCCCTTCCCATTGCATTTTAGGATAACAGATACCTTAATCTAATCGTCATTAATCGTTCCCACAGTCCGGACTACTCGCATTTACTACTTCCTTCGCCACTTCCTACGCCGCGGACCTGTTTTCCTCCCTTCCCATAGCATTTTAGGATAACAGATACCTTAACCTAATCGTCATTAATAGTTCCCACATTCCGGACCGCTCACCTTTACTGCTTCCTTCACGACTTCCTACGTCGCGGACCTGTTTCCCTCCCTTCCCATAGCATTTTAGGATAACAGATACCTTAATCAATTCGTCATAAACAGTTACCACACTCCGGACTAATATTTATCACAAAAAGAATAACAACAATTAAAAGAAATAATCTGCTTGGAATAATTCAGTAAGGCCGCCAGAAATTATGCGAATCGGTGTATTGTTAATCAACGCTTAATGGTATTCATCGGACTCCTTTTCTTTTGTACTGTCTTTTGTTAATAGGCCATATATTGTGATGTGCATGTGCAAGCTGAGGTGCCCGTGGGTACAGAATGTCGAGTCGCATACGCTAAGATTCTTTGTTTACATCTACGTTGTTATCTCGTAACCATCATGGCAACTCATAAGACTCATGTTAAACATTGCAAAATTTATGCCAGTCTTAAATTGTACAGGTATCATCAAATTGAAATTTGTTTGTTTCGAAACATCCAAAATATTTGTCGAAATACCCCTGGTAAGTTTGGATTCAATATGTTCAGTCGTTATTGAGTTAATTGATTACATAGTTTGCATAAGGTCCGATCTCAAAGAGCTTCGCTCGCTCCGCTCAATTATGTATATATATGTATATATGTGTCCGATAGCGCGATAACTCGAGCAAAAATGATCCGATTTTTATGAAATTTGGTACAAACGTGTAAACCTACGTTTATTCGAACGAGTTCGCGAACCAGCATGATCGGACCATGGGAACGGGGGTTTATGGGGGCTTTTATGGGGTAAAAATGGGTTTTTCCAATTTTTGACCCAAAAAACATAAAATTTTGCAATTTCTTTCCAAACTATTTTGTAGAGCTTAAAAAAACAAATAATTTAGTATATTGAAGCGTTATAATGCGCCTAATGGTTACGGAGAAAATTCCAAAAAATTGTCTATTTAAAATTCCCATGTTATTCTTATGGAGAATAAGTAAACTGTTGTAGTTTGCTTGTTTATTAACATATTTTGCCCAAATTTTGAAAATGTTTTTATTTCTTACTAACTATTAACATTTTACATAAAAAACACTTTTACCCTCCCTGTTGCAGCAAACCTAAGTATGTGTTAAACTGATTCTATTTAAATAGGGAATAAATGTGATATTTTTAAGGAGACATTTTAGTGTAAATCCAATCAGGCAAATGGAAATTCGCTTAGTCTGCAGGTTTGCTGCGGCGGGGGTATTATAAAGTTTAGACGAGCTGATATACCCGTACTCCAGAAGAAGAGGAAAGAAAAAAGGTGGTGTTTAATTTTATTAAATATAATTTTCACGCTTGATTTGGTACGGTAGCATTCTTTTCTTTTAATTTAGGTAAGGAGTTTCAATTTCCTAGACAATAGTATGGTGAAAAAGTGGCACTGATGTGTTATTAAAATATTACTGTAACTAAAAGATTTAATTTGCCCGGACATTAGTTGCGCCAACTGACGTGAGTCAGGTAGTCGGGTTTTCCTTATTTGCGCCAACTACTCCTGGGAGCTACCCGATAAGTTCCTTAAACTAAGAGGCAGCCCTCTTCGACTGTATAGCTCAGTAGGTTAGGTTAGGTTAGGTAAGGTTAGGATAGGTTTGGTTAGTTTGGATGACACGTAAACAAGGACATTCCTTCTGCTAGCAACTCACCCCTACCTGGCTTGGGCTTGGCGCAACCATTGACTAAGGAAACAGCCCTTGTCTGTGGCGCAACTAAGGAACATTTGTTGGGACCATTTGAGGGCTTGGCGCAATTAAGGAACTCATTGGCGCGACCTTTAATTTTTTAAGTTTTTAAGTCATTAGATCTAAAAGAATGCAACAACGTACTGAAGTGTGCAATACAATCAAGGGATACTGGAAATAGCAGTAAAATCAAACACTTGACACACAATGTTTTAAATGCAAGCATATAAAAGAGAAATTTATTACAACCTTTAAGTATTCCCAACCTACACAATGCAGTTTACCACTTCTAATCAGCCGTTTTCTAAATTTCCAGCGTTTAAGATGCAAATTGAGTCTGTCCCAAGAACTGATCAGACCCGAATGGATTTATAAGTCATAGGATCAACAGTTCGTTACGCACTGGATGGTCTTTGACTTGACTTTACACTAATTAAAAGCGATTCAATTAATAACGAGCTTGTACGATCGACCGTATATGTTAATTTCTAATTTGTCGCGTTAGGATTAACAGCCTATTAAAGCTGCCAAACGAAATTATGAAAACCGTAAAACTTCAGATATGAAAATGAGATGACTTTTATGGCCTATAAATCCTGAAGATGCAACCATTTGTTCTGTTATAGTTCGTGTAGGGTAATTAATGCGTTGGTCCTACATGATTTAAACCATTTATAGATGAAAGTGTGTGATTTTAATTTATAATTGGGATATTGTGTAAAATAGTGTGCTGTCCCAATGATGTTTCAGCACTAAATAAACCACTGTTGATGGAACGGATTAGAGAATAAAGTTTGGTGTCACATGAATTACACAATAGTTTGCTCGGGGAACGGATTAGAGAATAAAGTTTGGTGTCACATGAATTACACAATAGTTATGTTCGGTTTATTTTGTCCCAATTCCCCCTAAACGTTGGTGAGCCCAGTAATCCTAAGTTTTATATGAAATGATACCAAACTTCATTGCAAAATTTAAAAACATCTCTATAGATTATTTTCAGAATGTCAATAAGTAGTGTCTAAAGTAATATAAAACTCAGCTATCAAGAAAATAATGTAAATATCCTCTAACAAAAGGATGAAACCGTTACAGTCCAGTTAAATAGAGTAAAATAAAACATTTGAAGCCGTCAATGATAGCATTGACTGCAGTAGAAGTAAAATCCACGTTAAATGCAGTAAAAAATGAAGCAGACACTTTGATTAAAAACAACTACCAAAAAAGGGAGGGATGCAAGTAGCAACAAGCAGAAGAAAAGAGTAAATAAGAGAGGAAAAGAGGAAAAGAAAAAGCTGCCAGCTCCTACATTGTGATGGGCTTTGGTGTGAACTACTGGGTAATGGAGACCCCTGGTGTTCGGCAAAAACTGACCAGGAACCATTCTGGTAGATGTTGTAACATAACATGGCAACAGTAGATTGAACTTAAGTAAAGAGAAAATGTCAGTCAAGAGTAAATATTAATATTAGATTGAAAACGACAGTTTACAATCCTAAAATCAATTATTCTGAAGAATAAATCATCGGAATATTTACCAAGCACATTAGATATTGAGGTCACAATTCGTTACATAATGAAAATGAAAGAACTTATAACTAGCCTATGTCTGTTTGTGTTATTCATGAGGAATTATGCGTACACCATCTATTATCATAAACAGGTTTGATAGTTTGCTGTGTGTTTTTTACGTAGTTTAAAATTTTTATAATTTTCTTTCTTTTTCACAACTAAGTTGTTTTGAACTTTGTTTTTTTTTAACTAAGAAAAATCTTGATTCAACAATGAGTTCCTAAATTTAGATATGGTATTCTTATGGACAAATAAATAAGCAGACATATTTCCCTCCCTTCCCATAGCATTTTAAGATTGTGGATACCTTAATCTAATCGTCATAAACAGTTCCCACACTCCAGACTACTCGCATTTACTACTTCCTTCACCACTTCCTACGCCAAGGACCTGTTTCCCTACCTTCCCATAGCATTTTAGAATTGTAGATACCTTAATCTAATCGTCATAAACAGTTCCCACACTCCGGACTACTCACCTCTACTACTTTCTTCACCACTTCCTACGTCGCGGACCTGTTTCCCTCCCTTCCCATAACATTTTAAGATTGTAGATACCTTAATCTAATCGTCATAAACAGTGCCCACACTCCGGAACGCTCACCTTTACTGCGTCCTTCACGACTTCCTACGTCACGGACCTGTTTCCCTCCCTTCCCATTGCATTTTAGGATAACAGATACCTTAATCTAATCGTCATTAATCGTTCCCACAGTCCGGACTACTCGCCTTTACTACTTCCTTCGCCACTTCCTACGCCGCGGACCTGTTTTCCTCCCTTCCCATAGCATTTTAGGATAACAGATACCTTAACCTAATCGTCATTAATAGTTCCCACATTCCGGACCGCTCACCTTTACTGCTTCCTTCACGACTTCCTACGTCGCGGACCTGTTTCCCTCCCTTCCCATAGCATTTTAGGATAACAGATACCTTAATCAATTCGTCATAAACAGTTACCACACTCCGGACTAATATTTATCACAAAAAGAATAACAACAATTAAAAGAAATAATCTGCTTGGAATAATTCAGTAAGGCCGCCAGAAATTATGCGAATCGGTGTATTGTTAATCAACGCTTAATGGTATTCATCGGACTCCTTTTCTTTTGTACTGTCTTTTGTTAATAGGCCATATATTGTGATGTGCATGTGCAAGCTGAGGTGCCCGTGGGTACAGAATGTCGAGTCGCATACGCTAAGATTCTTTGTTTACATCTACGTTGTTATCTCGTAACCATCATGGCAACTCATAAGACTCATGTTAAACATTGCAAAATTTATGCCAGTCTTAAATTGTAGAGGTATCATCAAATTGAAATTTGTTTGTTTCGAAACATCCAAAATATTTGTCGAAATACCCCTGGTAAGTTTGGATTCAATATGTTCAGTCGTTATTGAGTTAATTGATTACATAGTTTGCATAAGGTCCGATCTCAAAGAGCTTCGCTCGCTCCGCTCAATTATGTATATATATGTATATATGTGTCCGATAGCGCGATAACTCGAGCAAAAATGATCCGATTTTTATGAAATTTGGTACAAACGTGTAAACCTACGTTTATTCGAACGAGTTCGCGAACCAGCATGATCGGACCATGGGAACGGGGGTTTATGGGGGCTTTTATGGGGTAAAAATGGGTTTTTCCAATTTTTGACCCAAAAAACATAAAATTTTGCAATTTCTTTCCAAACTATTTTGTAGAGCTTAAAAAAACAAATAATTTAGTATATTGAAGCGTTATAATGCGCCTAATGGTTACGGAGAAAATTCCAAAAAATTGTCTATTTAAAATTCCCATGTTATTCTTATGGAGAATAAGTAAACTGTTGTAGTTTGCTTGTTTATTAACATATTTTGCCCAAATTTTGAAAATGTTTTTATTTCTTACTAACTATTAACATTTTACATAAAAAACACTTTTACCCTCCCTGTTGCAGCAAACCTAAGTATGTGTTAAACTGATTCTATTTAAATAGGGAATAAATGTGATATTTTTAAGGAGACATTTTAGTGTAAATCCAATCAGGCAAATGGAAATTCGCTTAGTCTGCAGGTTTGCTGCGGCGGGGGTATTATAAAGTTTAGACGAGCTGATATACCCGTACTCCAGAAGAAGAGGAAAGAAAAAAGGTGGTGTTTAATTTTATTAAATATAATTTTCACGCTTGATTTGGTACGGTAGCATTCTTTTCTTTTAATTTAGGTAAGGAGTTTCAATTTCCTAGACAATAGTATGGTGAAAAAGTGGCACTGATGTGTTATTAAAATATTACTGTAACTAAAAGATTTAATTTGCCCGGACATTAGTTGCGCCAACTGACGTGAGTCAGGTAGTCGGGTTTTCCTTATTTGCGCCAACTACTCCTGGGAGCTACCCGATAAGTTCCTTAAACTAAGGGGCAGCCCTCTTCGACTGTATAGCTCAGTAGGTTAGGTTAGGTTAGGTAAGGTTAGGATAGGTTTGGTTAGTTTGGATGACACGTAAACAAGGACATTCCTTCTGCTAGCAACTCACCCCTACCTGGCTTGGGCTTGGCGCAACCATTGACTAAGGAAACAGCCCTTGTCTGTGGCGCAACTAAGGAACATTTGTTGGGACCATTTGAGGGCTTGGCGCAATTAAGGAACTCATTGGCGCGACCTTTAATTTTTTAAGTTTTTAAGTCATTAGATCTAAAAGAATGCAACAACGTACTGAAGTGTGCAATACAATCAAGGGATACTGGAAATAGCAGTAAAATCAAACACTTGACACACAATGTTTTAAATGCAAGCATATAAAAGAGAAATTTATTACAACCTTTAAGTATTCCCAACCTACACAATGCAGTTTACCACTTCTAATCAGCCGTTTTCTAAATTTCCAGCGTTTAAGATGCAAATTGAGTCTGTCCCAAGAACTGATCAGACCCGAATGGATTTATAAGTCATAGGATCAACAGTTCGTTACGCACTGGATGGTCTTTGACTTGACTTTACACTAATTAAAAGCGATTCAATTAATAACGAGCTTGTACGATCGACCGTATATGTTAATTTCTAATTTGTCGCGTTAGGATTAACAGCCTATTAAAGCTGCCAAACGAAATTATGAAAACCGTAAAACTTCAGATATGAAAATCAGATGACTTTTATGGCCTATAAATCCTGAAGATGCAACCATTTGTTCTGTTATAGTTCGTGTAGGGTAATTAATGCGTTGGTCCTACATGATTTAAACCATTTATAGATGAAAGTGTGTGATTTTAATTTATAATTGGGATATTGTGTAAAATAGTGTGCTGTCCCAATGATGTTTCAGCACTAAATAAACCACTGTTGATGGAACGGATTAGAGAATAAAGTTTGGTGTCACATGAATTACACAATAGTTTGCTCGGGGAACGGATTAGAGAATAAAGTTTGGTGTCACATGAATTACACAATAGTTATGTTCGGTTTATTTTGTCCCGATTCCCCCTAAACGTTGGTGAGCCCAGTAATCCTAAGTTTTATATGAAATGATACCAAACTTCATTGCAAAATTTAAAAACATCTCTATAGATTATTTTCAGAATGTCAATAAGTAGTGTCTAAAGTAATATAAAACTCAGCTATCAAGAAAATAATGTAAATATCCTCTAACAAAAGGATGAAACCGTTACAGTCCAGTTAAATAGAGTAAAATAAAACATTTGAAGCCGTCAATGATAGCATTGACTGCAGTAGAAGTAAAATCCACGTTAAATGCAGTAAAAAATGAAGCAGACACTTTGATTAAAAACAACTACCAAAAAAGGGAGGGATGCAAGTAGCAACAAGCAGAAGAAAAGAGTAAATAAGAGAGGAAAAGAGGAAAAGAAAAAGCTGCCAGCTCCTACATTGTGATGGGCTTTGGTGTGAACTACTGGGTAATGGAGACCCCTGGTGTTCGGCAAAAACTGACCAGGAACCATTCTGGTAGATGTTGTAACATAACATGGCAACAGTAGATTGAACTTAAGTAAAGAGAAAATGTCAGTCAAGAGTAAATATTAATATTAGATTGAAAACGACAGTTTACAATCCTAAAATCAATTATTCTGAAGAATAAATCATCGGAATATTTACCAAGCACATTAGATATTGAGGTCACAATTCGTTACATAATGAAAATGAAAGAACTTATAACTAGCCTATGTCTGTTTGTGTTATTCATGAGGAATTATGCGTACACCATCTATTATCATAAACAGGTTTGATAGTTTGCTGTGTGTTTTTTACGTAGTTTAAAATTTTTATAATTTTCTTTCTTTTTCACAACTAAGTTGTTTTGAACTTTGTTTTTTTTTAACTAAGAAAAATCTTGATTCAACAATGAGTTCCTAAATTTAGATATGGTATTCTTATGGACAAATAAATAAGCAGACATATTTCCCTCCCTTCCCATAGCATTTTAAGATTGTGGATACCTTAATCTAATCGTCATAAACAGTTCCCACACTCCAGACTACTCGCATTTACTACTTCCTTCACCACTTCCTACGCCAAGGACCTGTTTCCCTACCTTCCCATAGCATTTTAGAATTGTAGATACCTTAATCTAATCGTCATAAACAGTTCCCACACTCCGGACTACTCACCTCTACTACTTTCTTCACCACTTCCTACGTCGCGTACCTGTTTCCCTCCCTTCCCATAACATTTTAAGATTGTAGATACCTTAATCTAATCGTCATAAACAGTGCCCACACTCCGGAACGCTCACCTTTACTGCGTCCTTCACGACTTCCTACGTCACGGACCTGTTTCCCTCCCTTCCCATTGCATTTTAGGATAACAGATACCTTAATCTAATCGTCATTAATCGTTCCCACAGTCCGGACTACTCGCCTTTACTACTTCCTTCGCCACTTCCTACGCCGCGGACCTGTTTTCCTCCCTTCCCATAGCATTTTAGGATAACAGATACCTTAACCTAATCGTCATTAATAGTTCCCACATTCCGGACCGCTCACCTTTACTGCTTCCTTCACGACTTCCTACGTCGCGGACCTGTTTCCCTCCCTTCCCATAGCATTTTAGGATAACAGATACCTTAATCAATTCGTCATAAACAGTTACCACACTCCGGACTAATATTTATCACAAAAAGAATAACAACAATTAAAAGAAATAATCTGCTTGGAATAATTCAGTAAGGCCGCCAGAAATTATGCGAATCGGTGTATTGTTAATCAACGCTTAATGGTATTCATCGGACTCCTTTTCTTTTGTACTGTCTTTTGTTAATAGGCCATATATTGTGATGTGCATGTGCAAGCTGAGGTGCCCGTGGGTACAGAATGTCGAGTCGCATACGCTAAGATTCTTTGTTTACATCTACGTTGTTATCTCGTAACCATCATGGCAACTCATAAGACTCATGTTAAACATTGCAAAATTTATGCCAGTCTTAAATTGTACAGGTATCATCAAATTGAAATTTGTTTGTTTCGAAACATCCAAAATATTTGTCGAAATACCCCTGGTAAGTTTGGATTCAATATGTTCAGTCGTTATTGAGTTAATTGATTACATAGTTTGCATAAGGTCCGATCTCAAAGAGCTTCGCTCGCTCCGCTCAATTATGTATATATATGTATATATGTGTCCGATAGCGCGATAACTCGAGCAAAAATGATCCGATTTTTATGAAATTTGGTACAAACGTGTAAACCTACGTTTATTCGAACGAGTTCGCGAACCAGCATGATCGGACCATGGGAACGGGGGTTTATGGGGGCTTTTATGGGGTAAAAATGGGTTTTTCCAATTTTTGACCCAAAAAACATAAAATTTTGCAATTTCTTTCCAAACTATTTTGTAGAGCTTAAAAAAACAAATAATTTAGTATATTGAAGCGTTATAATGCGCCTAATGGTTACGGAGAAAATTCCAAAAAATTGTCTATTTAAAATTCCCATGTTATTCTTATGGAGAATAAGTAAACTGTTGTAGTTTGCTTGTTTATTAACATATTTTGCCCAAATTTTGAAAATGTTTTTATTTCTTACTAACTATTAACATTTTACATAAAAAACACTTTTACCCTCCCTGTTGCAGCAAACCTAAGTATGTGTTAAACTGATTCTATTTAAATAGGGAATAAATGTGATATTTTTAAGGAGACATTTTAGTGTAAATCCAATCAGGCAAATGGAAATTCGCTTAGTCTGCAGGTTTGCTGCGGCGGGGGTATTATAAAGTTTAGACGAGCTGATATACCCGTACTCCAGAAGAAGAGGAAAGAAAAAAGGTGGTGTTTAATTTTATTAAATATAATTTTCACGCTTGATTTGGTACGGTAGCATTCTTTTCTTTTAATTTAGGTAAGGAGTTTCAATTTCCTAGACAATAGTATGGTGAAAAAGTGGCACTGATGTGTTATTAAAATATTACTGTAACTAAAAGATTTAATTTGCCCGGACATTAGTTGCGCCAACTGACGTGAGTCAGGTAGTCGGGTTTTCCTTATTTGCGCCAACTACTCCTGGGAGCTACCCGATAAGTTCCTTAAACTAAGGGGCAGCCCTCTTCGACTGTATAGCTCAGTAGGTTAGGTTAGGTTAGGTAAGGTTAGGATAGGTTTGGTTAGTTTGGATGACACGTAAACAAGGACATTCCTTCTGCTAGCAACTCACCCCTACCTGGCTTGGGCTTGGCGCAACCATTGACTAAGGAAACAGCCCTTGTCTGTGGCGCAACTAAGGAACATTTGTTGGGACCATTTGAGGGCTTGGCGCAATTAAGGAACTCATTGGCGCGACCTTTAATTTTTTAAGTTTTTAAGTCATTAGATCTAAAAGAATGCAACAACGTACTGAAGTGTGCAATACAATCAAGGGATACTGGAAATAGCAGTAAAATCAAACACTTGACACACAATGTTTTAAATGCAAGCATATAAAAGAGAAATTTATTACAACCTTTAAGTATTCCCAACCTACACAATGCAGTTTACCACTTCTAATCAGCCGTTTTCTAAATTTCCAGCGTTTAAGATGCAAATTGAGTCTGTCCCAAGAACTGATCAGACCCGAATGGATTTATAAGTCATAGGATCAACAGTTCGTTACGCACTGGATGGTCTTTGACTTGACTTTACACTAATTAAAAGCGATTCAATTAATAACGAGCTTTTACGATCGACCGTATATGTTAATTTCTAATTTGTCGCGTTAGGATTAACAGCCTATTAAAGCTGCCGAACGAAATTATGAAAACCGTAAAACTTCAGACATGAAAATCAGATGACTTTTATGGCCTATAAATCCTGAAGATGCAACCATTTGTTCTGTTATAGTTCGTGTAGGGTAATTAATGCGTTGGTCCTACATGATTTAAACCATTTATAGATGAAAGTGTGTGATTTTAATTTATAATTGGGATATTGTGTAAAATAGTGTGCTGTCCCAATGATGTTTCAGCACTAAATAAACCACTGTTGATGGAACGGATTAGAGAATAAAGTTTGGTGTCACATGAATTACACAATAGTTTGCTCGGGGAACGGATTAGAGAATAAAGTTTGGTGTCACATGAATTACACAATAGTTATGTTCGGTTTATTTTGTCCCAATTCCCCCTAAACGTTGGTGAGCCCAGTAATCCTAAGTTTTATATGAAATGATACCAAACTTCATTGCAAAATTTAAAAACATCTCTATAGATTATTTTCAGAATGTCAATAAGTAGTGTCTAAAGTAATATAAAACTCAGCTATCAAGAAAATAATGTAAATATCCTCTAACAAAAGGATGAAACCGTTACAGTCCAGTTAAATAGAGTAAAATAAAACATTTGAAGCCGTCAATGATAGCATTGACTGCAGTAGAAGTAAAATCCACGTTAAATGCAGTAAAAAATGAAGCAGACACTTTGATTAAAAACAACTACCAAAAAAGGGAGGGATGCAAGTAGCAACAAGCAGAAGAAAAGAGTAAATAAGAGAGGAAAAGAGGAAAAGAAAAAGCTGCCAGCTCCTACATTGTGATGGGCTTTGGTGTGAACTACTGGGTAATGGAGACCCCTGGTGTTCGGCAAAAACTGACCAGGAACCATTCTGGTAGATGTTGTAACATAACATGGCAACAGTAGATTGAACTTAAGTAAAGAGAAAATGTCAGTCAAGAGTAAATATTAATATTAGATTGAAAACGACAGTTTACAATCCTAAAATCAATTATTCTGAAGAATAAATCATCGGAATATTTACCAAGCACATTAGATATTGAGGTCACAATTCGTTACATAATGAAAATGAAAGAACTTATAACTAGCCTATGTCTGTTTGTGTTATTCATGAGGAATTATGCGTACACCATCTATTATCATAAACAGGTTTGATAGTTTGCTGTGTGTTTTTTACGTAGTTTAAAATTTTTATAATTTTCTTTCTTTTTCACAACTAAGTTGTTTTGAACTTTGTTTTTTTTTAACTAAGAAAAATCTTGATTCAACAATGAGTTCCTAAATTTAGATATGGTATTCTTATGGACAAATAAATAAGCAGACATATTTCCCTCCCTTCCCATAGCATTTTAAGATTGTGGATACCTTAATCTAATCGTCATAAACAGTTCCCACACTCCAGACTACTCGCATTTACTACTTCCTTCACCACTTCCTACGCCAAGGACCTGTTTCCCTACCTTCCCATAGCATTTTAGAATTGTAGATACCTTAATCTAATCGTCATAAACAGTTCCCACACTCCGGACTACTCACCTCTACTACTTTCTTCACCACTTCCTACGTCGCGGACCTGTTTCCCTCCCTTCCCATAACATTTTAAGATTGTAGATAC
Source organism: Macrosteles quadrilineatus (assembly GCF_028750875.1). Taxonomy (NCBI): domain Eukaryota; kingdom Metazoa; phylum Arthropoda; class Insecta; order Hemiptera; family Cicadellidae; genus Macrosteles; species Macrosteles quadrilineatus. The sequence continues at coordinate 11,633 of NW_026543260.1, read as the reverse complement.
CTTAATCTAATCGTCATAAACAGTGCCCACACTCCGGAACGCTCACCTTTACTGCGTCCTTCACGACTTCCTACGTCACGGACCTGTTTCCCTCCCTTCCCATTGCATTTTAGGATAACAGATACCTTAATCTAATCGTCATTAATCGTTCCCACAGTCCGGACTACTCGCCTTTACTACTTCCTTCGCCACTTCCTACGCCGCGGACCTGTTTTCCTCCCTTCCCATAGCATTTTAGGATAACAGATACCTTAACCTAATCGTCATTAATAGTTCCCACATTCCGGACCGCTCACCTTTACTGCTTCCTTCACGACTTCCTACGTCGCGGACCTGTTTCCCTCCCTTCCCATAGCATTTTAGGATAACAGATACCTTAATCAATTCGTCATAAACAGTTACCACACTCCGGACTAATATTTATCACAAAAAGAATAACAACAATTAAAAGAAATAATCTGCTTGGAATAATTCAGTAAGGCCGCCAGAAATTATGCGATTCGGTGTATTGTTAATCAACGCTTAATGGTATTCATCGGACTCCTTTTCTTTTGTACTGTCTTTTGTTAATAGGCCATATATTGTGATGTGCATGTGCAAGCTGAGGTGCCCGTGGGTACAGAATGTCGAGTCGCATACGCTAAGATTCTTTGTTTACATCTACGTTGTTATCTCGTAACCATCATGGCAACTCATAAGACTCATGTTAAACATTGCAAAATTTATGCCAGTCTTAAATTGTACAGGTATCATCAAATTGAAATTTGTTTGTTTCGAAACATCCAAAATATTTGTCGAAATACCCCTGGTAAGTTTGGATTCAATATGTTCAGTCGTTATTGAGTTAATTGATTACATAGTTTGCATAAGGTCCGATCTCAAAGAGCTTCGCTCGCTCCGCTCAATTATGTATATATATGTATATATGTGTCCGATAGCGCGATAACTCGAGCAAAAATGATCCGATTTTTATGAAATTTGGTACAAACGTGTAAACCTACGTTTATTCGAACGAGTTCGCGAACCAGCATGATCGGACCATGGGAACGGGGGTTTATGGGGGCTTTTATGGGGTAAAAATGGGTTTTTCCAATTTTTGACCCAAAAAACATAAAATTTTGCAATTTCTTTCCAAACTATTTTGTAGAGCTTAAAAAAACAAATAATTTAGTATATTGAAGCGTTATAATGCGCCTAATGGTTACGGAGAAAATTCCAAAAAATTGTCTATTTAAAATTCCCATGTTATTCTTATGGAGAATAAGTAAACTGTTGTAGTTTGCTTGTTTATTAACATATTTTGCCCAAATTTTGAAAATGTTTTTATTTCTTACTAACTATTAACATTTTACATAAAAAACACTTTTACCCTCCCTGTTGCAGCAAACCTAAGTATGTGTTAAACTGATTCTATTTAAATAGGGAATAAATGTGATATTTTTAAGGAGACATTTTAGTGTAAATCCAATCAGGCAAATGGAAATTCGCTTAGTCTGCAGGTTTGCTGCGGCGGGGGTATTATAAAGTTTAGACGAGCTGATATACCCGTACTCCAGAAGAAGAGGAAAGAAAAAAGGTGGTGTTTAATTTTATTAAATATAATTTTCACGCTTGATTTGGTACGGTAGCATTCTTTTCTTTTAATTTAGGTAAGGAGTTTCAATTTCCTAGACAATAGTATGGTGAAAAAGTGGCACTGATGTGTTATTAAAATATTACTGTAACTAAAAGATTTAATTTGCCCGGACATTAGTTGCGCCAACTGACGTGAGTCAGGTAGTCGGGTTTTCCTTATTTGCGCCAACTACTCCTGGGAGCTACCCGATAAGTTCCTTAAACTAAGGGGCAGCCCTCTTCGACTGTATAGCTCAGTAGGTTAGGTTAGGTTAGGTAAGGTTAGGATAGGTTTGGTTAGTTTGGATGACACGTAAACAAGGACATTCCTTCTGCTAGCAACTCACCCCTACCTGGCTTGGGCTTGGCGCAACCATTGACTAAGGAAACAGCCCTTGTCTGTGGCGCAACTAAGGAACATTTGTTGGGACCATTTGAGGGCTTGGCGCAATTAAGGAACTCATTGGCGCGACCTTTAATTTTTTAAGTTTTTAAGTCATTAGATCTAAAAGAATGCAACAACGTACTGAAGTGTGCAATACAATCAAGGGATACTGGAAATAGCAGTAAAATCAAACACTTGACACACAATGTTTTAAATGCAAGCATATAAAAGAGAAATTTATTACAACCTTTAAGTATTCCCAACCTACACAATGCAGTTTACCACTTCTAATCAGCCGTTTTCTAAATTTCCAGCGTTTAAGATGCAAATTGAGTCTGTCCCAAGAACTGATCAGACCCGAATGGATTTATAAGTCATAGGATCAACAGTTCGTTACGCACTGGATGGTCTTTGACTTGACTTTACACTAATTAAAAGCGATTCAATTAATAACGAGCTTTTACGATCGACCGTATATGTTAATTTCTAATTTGTCGCGTTAGGATTAACAGCCTATTAAAGCTGCCGAACGAAATTATGAAAACCGTAAAACTTCAGACATGAAAATCAGATGACTTTTATGGCCTATAAATCCTGAAGATGCAACCATTTGTTCTGTTATAGTTCGTGTAGGGTAATTAATGCGTTGGTCCTACATGATTTAAACCATTTATAGATGAAAGTGTGTGATTTTAATTTATAATTGGGATATTGTGTAAAATAGTGTGCTGTCCCAATGATGTTTCAGCACTAAATAAACCACTGTTGATGGAACGGATTAGAGAATAAAGTTTGGTGTCACATGAATTACACAATAGTTTGCTCGGGGAACGGATTAGAGAATAAAGTTTGGTGTCACATGAATTACACAATAGTTATGTTCGGTTTATTTTGTCCCAATTCCCCCTAAACGTTGGTGAGCCCAGTAATCCTAAGTTTTATATGAAATGATACCAAACTTCATTGCAAAATTTAAAAACATCTCTATAGATTATTTTCAGAATGTCAATAAGTAGTGTCTAAAGTAATATAAAACTCAGCTATCAAGAAAATAATGTAAATATCCTCTAACAAAAGGATGAAACCGTTACAGTCCAGTTAAATAGAGTAAAATAAAACATTTGAAGCCGTCAATGATAGCATTGACTGCAGTAGAAGTAAAATCCACGTTAAATGCAGTAAAAAATGAAGCAGACACTTTGATTAAAAACAACTACCAAAAAAGGGAGGGATGCAAGTAGCAACAAGCAGAAGAAAAGAGTAAATAAGAGAGGAAAAGAGGAAAAGAAAAAGCTGCCAGCTCCTACATTGTGATGGGCTTTGGTGTGAACTACTGGGTAATGGAGACCCCTGGTGTTCGGCAAAAACTGACCAGGAACCATTCTGGTAGATGTTGTAACATAACATGGCAACAGTAGATTGAACTTAAGTAAAGAGAAAATGTCAGTCAAGAGTAAATATTAATATTAGATTGAAAACGACAGTTTACAATCCTAAAATCAATTATTCTGAAGAATAAATCATCGGAATATTTACCAAGCACATTAGATATTGAGGTCACAATTCGTTACATAATGAAAATGAAAGAACTTATAACTAGCCTATGTCTGTTTGTGTTATTCATGAGGAATTATGCGTACACCATCTATTATCATAAACAGGTTTGATAGTTTGCTGTGTGTTTTTTACGTAGTTTAAAATTTTTATAATTTTCTTTCTTTTTCACAACTAAGTTGTTTTGAACTTTGTTTTTTTTTAACTAAGAAAAATCTTGATTCAACAATGAGTTCCTAAATTTAGATATGGTATTCTTATGGACAAATAAATAAGCAGACATATTTCCCTCCCTTCCCATAGCATTTTAAGATTGTGGATACCTTAATCTAATCGTCATAAACAGTTCCCACACTCCAGACTACTCGCATTTACTACTTCCTTCACCACTTCCTACGCCAAGGACCTGTTTCCCTACCTTCCCATAGCATTTTAGAATTGTAGATACCTTAATCTAATCGTCATAAACAGTTCCCACACTCCGGACTACTCACCTCTACTACTTTCTTCACCACTTCCTACGTCGCGTACCTGTTTCCCTCCCTTCCCATAACATTTTAAGATTGTAGATACCTTAATCTAATCGTCATAAACAGTGCCCACACTCCGGAACGCTCACCTTTACTGCGTCCTTCACGACTTCCTACGTCACGGACCTGTTTCCCTCCCTTCCCATTGCATTTTAGGATAACAGATACCTTAATCTAATCGTCATTAATCGTTCCCACAGTCCGGACTACTCGCCTTTACTACTTCCTTCGCCACTTCCTACGCCGCGGACCTGTTTTCCTCCCTTCCCATAGCATTTTAGGATAACAGATACCTTAACCTAATCGTCATTAATAGTTCCCACATTCCGGACCGCTCACCTTTACTGCTTCCTTCACGACTTCCTACGTCGCGGACCTGTTTCCCTCCCTTCCCATAGCATTTTAGGATAACAGATACCTTAATCAATTCGTCATAAACAGTTACCACACTCCGGACTAATATTTATCACAAAAAGAATAACAACAATTAAAAGAAATAATCTGCTTGGAATAATTCAGTAAGGCCGCCAGAAATTATGCGAATCGGTGTATTGTTAATCAACGCTTAATGGTATTCATCGGACTCCTTTTCTTTTGTACTGTCTTTTGTTAATAGGCCATATATTGTGATGTGCATGTGCAAGCTGAGGTGCCCGTGGGTACAGAATGTCGAGTCGCATACGCTAAGATTCTTTGTTTACATCTACGTTGTTATCTCGTAACCATCATGGCAACTCATAAGACTCATGTTAAACATTGCAAAATTTATGCCAGTCTTAAATTGTACAGGTATCATCAAATTGAAATTTGTTTGTTTCGAAACATCCAAAATATTTGTCGAAATACCCCTGGTAAGTTTGGATTCAATATGTTCAGTCGTTATTGAGTTAATTGATTACATAGTTTGCATAAGGTCCGATCTCAAAGAGCTTCGCTCGCTCCGCTCAATTATGTATATATATGTATATATGTGTCCGATAGCGCGATAACTCGAGCAAAAATGATCCGATTTTTATGAAATTTGGTACAAACGTGTAAACCTACGTTTATTCGAACGAGTTCGCGAACCAGCATGATCGGACCATGGGAACGGGGGTTTATGGGGGCTTTTATGGGGTAAAAATGGGTTTTTCCAATTTTTGACCCAAAAAACATAAAATTTTGCAATTTCTTTCCAAACTATTTTGTAGAGCTTAAAAAAACAAATAATTTAGTATATTGAAGCGTTATAATGCGCCTAATGGTTACGGAGAAAATTCCAAAAAATTGTCTATTTAAAATTCCCATGTTATTCTTATGGAGAATAAGTAAACTGTTGTAGTTTGCTTGTTTATTAACATATTTTGCCCAAATTTTGAAAATGTTTTTATTTCTTACTAACTATTAACATTTTACATAAAAAACACTTTTACCCTCCCTGTTGCAGCAAACCTAAGTATGTGTTAAACTGATTCTATTTAAATAGGGAATAAATGTGATATTTTTAAGGAGACATTTTAGTGTAAATCCAATCAGGCAAATGGAAATTCGCTTAGTCTGCAGGTTTGCTGCGGCGGGGGTATTATAAAGTTTAGACGAGCTGATATACCCGTACTCCAGAAGAAGAGGAAAGAAAAAAGGTGGTGTTTAATTTTATTAAATATAATTTTCACGCTTGATTTGGTACGGTAGCATTCTTTTCTTTTAATTTAGGTAAGGAGTTTCAATTTCCTAGACAATAGTATGGTGAAAAAGTGGCACTGATGTGTTATTAAAATATTACTGTAACTAAAAGATTTAATTTGCCCGGACATTAGTTGCGCCAACTGACGTGAGTCAGGTAGTCGGGTTTTCCTTATTTGCGCCAACTACTCCTGGGAGCTACCCGATAAGTTCCTTAAACTAAGGGGCAGCCCTCTTCGACTGTATAGCTCAGTAGGTTAGGTTAGGTTAGGTAAGGTTAGGATAGGTTTGGTTAGTTTGGATGACACGTAAACAAGGACATTCCTTCTGCTAGCAACTCACCCCTACCTGGCTTGGGCTTGGCGCAACCATTGACTAAGGAAACAGCCCTTGTCTGTGGCGCAACTAAGGAACATTTGTTGGGACCATTTGAGGGCTTGGCGCAATTAAGGAACTCATTGGCGCGACCTTTAATTTTTTAAGTTTTTAAGTCATTAGATCTAAAAGAATGCAACAACGTACTGAAGTGTGCAATACAATCAAGGGATACTGGAAATAGCAGTAAAATCAAACACTTGACACACAATGTTTTAAATGCAAGCATATAAAAGAGAAATTTATTACAACCTTTAAGTATTCCCAACCTACACAATGCAGTTTACCACTTCTAATCAGCCGTTTTCTAAATTTCCAGCGTTTAAGATGCAAATTGAGTCTGTCCCAAGAACTGATCAGACCCGAATGGATTTATAAGTCATAGGATCAACAGTTCGTTACGCACTGGATGGTCTTTGACTTGACTTTACACTAATTAAAAGCGATTCAATTAATAACGAGCTTTTACGATCGACCGTATATGTTAATTTCTAATTTGTCGCGTTAGGATTAACAGCCTATTAAAGCTGCCGAACGAAATTATGAAAACCGTAAAACTTCAGACATGAAAATCAGATGACTTTTATGGCCTATAAATCCTGAAGATGCAACCATTTGTTCTGTTATAGTTCGTGTAGGGTAATTAATGCGTTGGTCCTACATGATTTAAACCATTTATAGATGAAAGTGTGTGATTTTAATTTATAATTGGGATATTGTGTAAAATAGTGTGCTGTCCCAATGATGTTTCAGCACTAAATAAACCACTGTTGATGGAACGGATTAGAGAATAAAGTTTGGTGTCACATGAATTACACAATAGTTTGCTCGGGGAACGGATTAGAGAATAAAGTTTGGTGTCACATGAATTACACAATAGTTATGTTCGGTTTATTTTGTCCCAATTCCCCCTAAACGTTGGTGAGCCCAGTAATCCTAAGTTTTATATGAAATGATACCAAACTTCATTGCAAAATTTAAAAACATCTCTATAGATTATTTTCAGAATGTCAATAAGTAGTGTCTAAAGTAATATAAAACTCAGCTATCAAGAAAATAATGTAAATATCCTCTAACAAAAGGATGAAACCGTTACAGTCCAGTTAAATAGAGTAAAATAAAACATTTGAAGCCGTCAATGATAGCATTGACTGCAGTAGAAGTAAAATCCACGTTAAATGCAGTAAAAAATGAAGCAGGACACTTTGATTAAAAACAACTACCAAAAAAGGGAGGGATGCAAGTAGCAACAAGCAGAAGAAAAGAGTAAATAAGAGAGGAAAAGAGGAAAAGAAAAAGCTGCCAGCTCCTACATTGTGATGGGCTTTGGTGTGAACTACTGGGTAATGGAGACCCCTGGTGTTCGCAAAAACTGACCAGGAACCATTCTGGTAGATGTTGTAACATAACATGGCAACAGTAGATTGAACTTAAGTAAAGAGAAAATGTCAGTCAAGAGTAAATATTAATATTAGATTGAAAACGACAGTTTACAATCCTAAAATCAATTATTCTGAAGAATAAATCATCGGAATATTTACCAAGCACATTAGATATTGAGGTCACAATTCGTTACATAATGAAAATGAAAGAACTTATAACTAGCCTATGTCTGTTTGTGTTATTCATGAGGAATTATGCGTACACCATCTATTATCATAAACAGGTTTGATAGTTTGCTGTGTGTTTTTTACGTAGTTTAAAATTTTTATAATTTTCTTTCTTTTTCACAACTAAGTTGTTTTGAACTTTGTTTTTTTTTAACTAAGAAAAATCTTGATTCAACAATGAGTTCCTAAATTTAGATATGGTATTCTTATGGACAAATAATAAGCAGACATATTTCCCTCCCTTCCCATAGCATTTTAAGATTGTGGATACCTTAATCTAATCGTCATAAACAGTTCCCACACTCCAGACTACTCGCATTTACTACTTCCTTCACCACTTCCTACGCCAAGGACCTGTTTCCCTACCTTCCCATAGCATTTTAGAATTGTAGATACCTTAATCTAATCGTCATAAACAGTTCCCACACTCCGGACTACTCACCTCTACTACTTTCTTCACCACTTCCTACGTCGCGGACCTGTTTCCCTCCCTTCCCATAACATTTTAAGATTGTAGATACCTTAATCTAATCGTCATAAACAGTGCCCACACTCCGGAACGCTCACCTTTACTGCGTCCTTCACGACTTCCTACGTCACGGACCTGTTTCCCTCCCTTCCCATTGCATTTTAGGATAACAGATACCTTAATCTAATCGTCATTAATCGTTCCCACAGTCCGGACTACTCGCCTTTACTACTTCCTTCGCCACTTCCTACGCCGCGGACCTGTTTTCCTCCCTTCCCATAGCATTTTAGGATAACAGATACCTTAACCTAATCGTCATTAATAGTTCCCACATTCCGGACCGCTCACCTTTACTGCTTCCTTCACGACTTCCTACGTCGCGGACCTGTTTCCTCCCTTCCCATAGCATTTTAGGATAACAGATACCTTAATCAATTCGTCATAAACAGTTACCACACTCCGGACTAATATTTATCACAAAAAGAATAACAACAATTAAAAGAAATAATCTGCTTGGAATAATTCAGTAAGGCCGCCAGAAATTATGCGATTCGGTGTATTGTTAATCAACGCTTAATGGTATTCATCGGACTCCTTTTCTTTTGTACTGTCTTTTGTTAATAGGCCATATATTGTGATGTGCATGTGCAAGCTGAGGTGCCCGTGGGTACAGAATGTCGAGTCGCATACGCTAAGATTCTTTGTTTACATCTACGTTGTTATCTCGTAACCATCATGGCAACTCATAAGACTCATGTTAAACATTGCAAAATTTATGCCAGTCTTAAATTGTACAGGTATCATCAAATTGAAATTTGTTTGTTTCGAAACATCCAAAATATTTGTCGAAATACCCCTGGTAAGTTTGGATTCAATATGTTCAGTCGTTATTGAGTTAATTGATTACATAGTTTGCATAAGGTCCGATCTCAAAGAGCTTCGCTCGCTCCGCTCAATTATGTATATATATGTATATATGTGTCCGATAGCGCGATAACTCGAGCAAAAATGATCCGATTTTTATGAAATTTGGTACAAACGTGTAAACCTACGTTTATTCGAACGAGTTCGCGAACCAGCATGATCGGACCATGGGAACGGGGGTTTATGGGGGCTTTTATGGGGTAAAAATGGGTTTTTCCAATTTTTGACCAAAAAACATAAAATTTTGCAATTTCTTTCCAAACTATTTTGTAGAGCTTAAAAAAACAAATAATTTAGTATATTGAAGCGTTATAATGCGCCTAATGGTTACGGAGAAAATTCAAAAAATTGTCTATTTAAAATTCCCATGTTATTCTTATGGAGAATAAGTAAACTGTTGTAGTTTGCTTGTTTATTAACATATTTTGCCCAAATTTTGAAAATGTTTTTATTTCTTACTAACTATTAACATTTTACATAAAAAACACTTTTACCCTCCCTGTTGCAGCAAACCTAAGTATGTGTTAAACTGATTCTATTTAAATAGGGAATAAATGTGATATTTTTAAGGAGACATTTTAGTGTAAATCCAATCAGGCAAATGGAAATTCGCTTAGTCTGCAGGTTTGCTGCGGCGGGGGTATTATAAAGTTTAGACGAGCTGATATACCCGTACTCCAGAAGAAGAGGAAAGAAAAAAGGTGGTGTTTAATTTTATTAAATATAATTTTCACGCTTGATTTGGTACGGTAGCATTCTTTTCTTTTAATTTAGGTAAGGAGTTTCAATTTCCTAGACAATAGTATGGTGAAAAAGTGGCACTGATGTGTTATTAAAATATTACTGTAACTAAAAGATTTAATTTGCCCGGACATTAGTTGCGCCAACTGACGTGAGTCAGGTAGTCGGGTTTTCCTTATTTGCGCCAACTACTCCTGGGAGCTACCCGATAAGTTCCTTAAACTAAGGGGCAGCCCTCTTCGACTGTATAGCTCAGTAGGTTAGGTTAGGTTAGGTAAGGTTAGGATAGGTTTGGTTAGTTTGGATGACACGTAAACAAGGACATTCCTTCTGCTAGCAACTCACCCCTACCTGGCTTGGGCTTGGCGCTGGCGCAACCATTGACTAAGGAAACAGCCCTTGTCTGTGGCGCAACTAAGGAACATTTGTTGGGACCATTTGAGGGCTTGGCGCAATTAAGGAACTCATTGGCGCGACCTTTAATTTTTTAAGTTTTTAAGTCATTAGATCTAAAAGAATGCAACAACGTACTGAAGTGTGCAATACAATCAAGGGATACTGGAAATAGCAGTAAAATCAAACACTTGACACACAATGTTTTAAATGCAAGCATATAAAAGAGAAATTTATTACAACCTTTAAGTATTCCCAACCTACACAATGCAGTTTACCACTTCTAATCAGCCGTTTTCTAAATTTCCAGCGTTTAAGATGCAAATTGAGTCTGTCCCAAGAACTGATCAGACCCGAATGGATTTATAAGTCATAGGATCAACAGTTCGTTACGCACTGGATGGTCTTTGACTTGACTTTACACTAATTAAAAGCGATTCAATTAATAACGAGCTTTTACGATCGACCGTATATGTTAATTTCTAATTTGTCGCGTTAGGATTAACAGCCTATTAAAGCTGCCGAACGAAATTATGAAAACCGTAAAACTTCAGACATGAAAATCAGATGACTTTTATGGCCTATAAATCCTGAAGATGCAACCATTTGTTCTGTTATAGTTCGTGTAGGGTAATTAATGCGTTGGTCCTACATGATTTAAACCATTTATAGATGAAAGTGTGTGATTTTAATTTATAATTGGGATATTGTGTAAAATAGTGTGCTGTCCCAATGATGTTTCAGCACTAAATAAACCACTGTTGATGGAACGGATTAGAGAATAAAGTTTGGTGTCACATGAATTACACAATAGTTTGCTCGGGGAACGGATTAGAGAATAAAGTTTGGTGTCACATGAATTACACAATAGTTATGTTCGGTTTATTTTGTCCCAATTCCCCCTAAACGTTGGTGAGCCCAGTAATCCTAAGTTTTATATGAAATGATACCAAACTTCATTGCAAAATTTAAAAACATCTCTATAGATTATTTTCAGAATGTCAATAAGTAGTGTCTAAAGTAATATAAAACTCAGCTATCAAGAAAATAATGTAAATATCCTCTAACAAAAGGATGAAACCGTTACAGTCCAGTTAAATAGAGTAAAATAAAACATTTGAAGCCGTCAATGATAGCATTGACTGCAGTAGAAGTAAAATCCACGTTAAATGCAGTAAAAAATGAAGCAGACACTTTGATTAAAAACAACTACCAAAAAAGGGAGGGATGCAAGTAGCAACAAGCAGAAGAAAAGAGTAAATAAGAGAGGAAAAGAGGAAAAGAAAAAGCTGCCAGCTCCTACATTGTGATGGGCTTTGGTGTGAACTACTGGGTAATGGAGACCCCTGGTGTTCGGCAAAAACTGACCAGGAACC